>NC_091950.1:390617631-390822631 GCF_031021105.1 Erythrolamprus reginae | reverse complement strand
AGACCTCATGATCCATCTAGTCTGCCCTTATACTATTTTCTGTATTTTATCTTACAATGGATATATGTTTATCCCAGGCATGTTTAAATTCAGTTACTGTGGATTTATCAACCACGTCTGCTGGAAGTTTGTTCCAAGGATCTACTACTCTTTCAGTAAAATAATATTTTCTCATGTTGCTTTTGATCTTTCCCCCAACTGTTAGGAGTGTTAGGAGCTGAAGCTTCTATTCTGGCACCATGGAACATATTTTTACAATCCGATCAATCAGATGTTTACAGAGGGGTTGTCCCTCTGACCTTCCAGCCAATAAGCTTAAAGCCCTGTTGGGAGAATTGGTGCTAGACTTATGATTGGGAGTCACCACAACATGAGGAATGGTATTAAGGTGTCACAGCATTAGAAAGGTTGAGAACCACTTACATACATGAACTCCAGCTTTTTGTGTTTTGTCTTAAAGAGCTGAGGTTAAGCAGACCAGCTTCCCTTCCACCACCTCCTCGTCCTCCTCCTCCTCCTCCTCTTAGAAACATAGAAACATAGAAGTCTGATGGCAGAAAAAGACCTCATGGTCCATCTAGTCTGCCCTTATACTATTTTCTGTATTTTATCTTAGGATGGATATATGTTTATCCCAGGCATGTTTAAATTCAGTTACTGTGGATTTATCTACCACGTCTGCTGGAAGTTTGTTCCAAGGATCTACTACTCTTTCAGTAAAATAATATTTTCTCACGTTGCTTTTGATCTTTCCCCCAACTAACTTCAGATCGTGTCCCCTTGTTCTTGTGTTCACTTTCCTATTAAAAACACTTCCCTCCTGGACCTTATTTAACCCTTTAACATATTTAAATGTTTCGATCATGTCCCCCCTTTTCCTTCTGTCCTCCAGACTATACAGATTGAGTTCATTAAGTCTTTCCTGATACGTTTTATGCTTAAGACCTTCCACCATTCTTGTAGCCCGTCTTTGGACCCGTTCAATTTTGTCAATATCTTTTTGTAGGTGAGGTCTCCAGAACTGAACACAGTACTCCAAATGTGGTCTCACCAGCGCTCTATTAAGGGGATCACAATCTCCCTCTTCCTGCTTGTTATACCTCTAGCTATGCAGCCATGCATCCTACTTGCTTTCCCTACCGCCTGACTGCACTGTTCACCCATTTTGAGACTGTCAGAAATCTTCTCTTCTCCTTCTTCTTCCTTTTCTTCTTCACCTTCCCCCTTCCCTTCTTAATATTGGGATCACTCTCTTCTTTCAGAGTGGAGAGCGGATTAGCGTTGCTGTGAAAACCTGCAAGAAAGATTGCACTGCTGAGAACAAGGAGAAGTTCATGAGTGAAGCAAGTACGTAGACTCCCTCTCTGTGAACATGTGAACTCACATGCCATTTCCTCCCACATCTGGTGCAGTGCCACCACTGCAAAGACTGAAGGGTGCATTGGCAGTAATTGTGGGGAGAGGCAGCTTCTCTGGATGTGATTTCTTCACGTTTTCTCAGGATGAGCTTTTAGGGTTGCCAGTTTTAAACATTTTGTTCTTTTTCCCATGCTGTCTCCAAGTTAATTGTCTGAGTGAGGAATGAATGTATCTTATGTTCAATGTACTTTCCTGTCAAAGCAACAAATGCTGTGCACCAAGCCTGCAATTCAGCTTGCAAAAAATAAAAAATAAAAAAATCAGAGGAGGCGGCACCACTGTTACAAGAGAAAACAAAGCAGTTATAGAGAAGATTCCCAGAAAAGTCCAGAGGAGGGGAAAGATACAAGAAAGAGTTATTCCTTAATTATACTAGGTATAAGTTGAGCTGGACAACTGTTTTGACAGGCTGTCAAGAGTCTGTTACAACACCCTACTGGTAATAAGGACCTTTCCATAAATCCAGCAATTCTTGTTTCCTGAACTTGCCAAGCTCTGCTTCCTTTTGTAATTGTCATGTTCCATCCTCTGCTTTCCTAAGCTCTGTTCCATCGCATCAAGTGAAGTTCTGTAGAACAGTTATATTTTCAAGTAAATGCTTAACTGGACCAAGTGCCCTTGACTTTTAAAAAAGCAAAAATAGGCTTTTCAAACTACACTGCTCAAAAAAATAGTGGAGAGTTGGGGGGGCGTGAAATGTTTACTTCTTCCTAGAGGGGGTGTAACAGAAATTAATTGAGAAACACTGTCCTAATTGAATTGAAAGGAGTTGGTGATCATATACACTGATACATAAAAATCAAATAAATAAATAAATATACACTGCTCAAAAAAATAAAGGGAATACTTAAACACAATATATCTGCAAGGAAATCAAACTTCTGTGACATCAAACTGCCCACTTAGGAAGCAACACTGATTGACAATCAATTTCACATGCTGCTGTGCGCATTCAACTTTGTACAGAACAAAGCATTCAGTGAGAATATTTCATTGATTCAGATTTAGGGTGTGTTATTTGAGTGTTCCCTTTATTTTTTTTTGAGCAGTATAAAATAAGAGAAAAATATTACCGGGCATCCTAAAAAATGCTATTAATTTAATTGATTGGTTATAGCAATGTCAACCAATATAAGGAAAGGAAAGAAGCTTGGCATTTCGTTAATGTGAAATATAAGATTTTGAAATCATTTTTAATTGGATAGAAGGGAGGAGAGCATTAATCATGCTGCAGAGCAGGTATGAAATTAAATAGATGGGATTTAAGGCTGTATAATTTGATTATATAAAATTTACTAATCCAAAACTATTTTATCGTAACAAAATTGAAGGTATATTGGTTTTTTGTATGTTATGATGCGGAGGAATTTTTTTTAAAAAATTACTTTGAAAAAAAATCATGCTGTAGAGCAGGCAGGGGTTCCTACTTACTACTGCTACCAGTGCGATGCACGCACAGTTCCGGATAACAGGTGGGGGCGCGCACATGTCCGGCGGGCACGCACGCACGTCCAAGAGAGATTGGGTTTCTGCACATGCACAGGAAGCAAAATCTCGCGAGAAGACATGCAGCTACATGCCCATGTGAGATTTTGGCAATTTTTTTGCTTCCGCGCATGTGCAGAAGCCAAAAATTACCAAAATCTCGCACATGCACATGTCCTCTCATGAGATTTTGCCACCCTGAGTCTTCGTAGAATGGCGGCATACAAATCTAAATAATAATGATAATAATAATAATAATTATTATTATTATTATTATTATTATTATTATTATTATTATTTAGATTTGTATGCCGCCATTCTATTATTATTATTATTATTATTATTATCATTATTATTATTATTATTATTATTATTATTATTATTATTATTATTATTATTCCTGCACATGCACAGAAGCCAAATCTCACTCATATGCACACGCATGCCCGCCGGTCACTCGGAGCTGTGCGCTACTGGTAGTCAGCATGGCACCTACCGGGTAGCAACCCATTACTGCTGTGAAGGCAACCTGATGATAACCCATCTCTAAGAATAAGATATCTTCGTTGGGGATCTCTGAAATCTGGATTGCAAAGGAAAATGGGCTGCATGTCAAGATTAACCCCAATGTACCTGCAGTGCTCATGAAAAAGATGGACCACCCCCACATTGTGAAACTGATTGGCATCACGGAGGAGGAGCCCACGTGGATTGTTATGGAACTCTACCCTTATGGAGAGGTGAGCTGATGGTACCCAAAACAACGGGAGTAGGGAAGTTGAATCTTTAAAAAAGCAAAACCCTAAGGAAGCAAAGAAGGAAGAAAATGGAAGGAGCCTCTTGACTCTGAGCTTCCTTAGAAAGAAAGATTTAGAAATACAGTGGTACCTCTACTTACGAACTTAATTCGTTCAGTGACCAGGTTCTTAAGTTGAAAAGTTTGTAAGAAGAAGCAATTTTTCCCATAGAAATCAATGTACAAGCAAATAGCACGTGTGATTGGGGAAACCACAGGGAGGATGGAGGCCCTGTTTCCTCCCAGGAGATTCCTAGAGAAGCCCCATGGAGGCTTCTCCCCTCCTTTTCCGGCTCTGTTTCCTCCCAGGAGATTCCTAAAGAGGCCCCACGGAGGCTTCTCCCTGCCTTTTCCTGTTACAGTTTCGGAGGCTCAGGTTTGTAAGTGGAAAATGGTTCTTGAGAGGAGGCAAAGAAATCTTGAACACCCGGTTCTTATCTAGAAAAGTTTGTAAGTAGAGGCGTTCTTAGGTAGAGGTACCACTGCAGATTCCTATCCAGATGCTTCATCTTCCTTTTGCAGCTGGGACACTACCTGGAGCAGAACAAGGCCAACCTGAAGGTGCAGGCGCTCATCCTGTATACCTTGCAGATTTGCAAAGCCATGGCTTACCTGGAGGCTATCAACTGTGTGCACAGGTACAAGGGCCTTTTATTGTAATGTAAAATAATAGATGGCATATAAAGATACATACATACATACTCAGATTACTCTGCGCATAGTTTTGCACCCACTCAATATATCCAGGGCTAAATGGAATCAAGCCTGGATGTTGTGAGATGTAGGACAGAATGGGCAACTTTTTGCCACTGCCTTCCTGTGGTTGGAATTGGTAAGGAAGGAGCTGCAATTCTGTACTTTTGGGGGGAGAAAGACATTCAATGGTAGAAGGGGTGGAATAAGCTTTCTTAAGGTCCCCATTTTACATTTTGAATCGCCCCCCCAAACTGAGAAAAACAGTGCAATTACTTGGTTCATCAGGTGTTCCAAAGAATTCATTGAATAACTTAAATTCCTAGAACAGGTGGCACGCGGAGCCATATCTGCTGGCACTCCGGCCGTTGCCCTAGCTCAGCTCCAACGTGCATGTGTGTGCCAGCCAGCTGACTTTTGGCTCACATGGAAGCTCTGGGAAGGCATTTTTGGCTTCCAGAGAGTCTCTGGGGGGATAGGGAAGGTGTTTCTATGATCCCCCAGCTCCAGGAAACTTTTGGAGCATGGGGAGGGCGAAACACCATCCTACTGGGTCCACCAGAAGTTGGGAAACAGGCCGTTTCTGGCCTCCAGGGGGCATCCGGGGGGCGGGAGAAGCTGTTTTCGCCCTTCCCAGGTATTGAATTATGGCTGTGGGCACGCTCGTACATGCGATAGTACACACACAAGTTCTTTCAGCAGCTAAGGAAAAATAAAGATTTGCTATCGCTGTCCTAGAAGGATTAAGAAACCTAGTTTGGCCCCTCTAGTTTACTCCAGATTCCTAAAACTCAAAAACTCCATCCTATCCATTATGTGAGGACTATGAGCATTGCAAATAAGGTACTGGAGTCCCATGTGGCTCACAAGCCATAGGTTGCCCGTTATTACTCTTTGCAATCACCAAGAAGAGATTCTCAGCTCTTGTACAATATACGAGGACATGGCAGTTGGCTTTTGGTGCTGAAAATGTTTGCGGAGCATATGGAATGCCTTTGGAGAATTGGTCTTTGCAGGAAGGGATGCTCCTTAATTGTTCTCCATTGGAATTGGAATGCAATGCTGTGTGCCAGATGGAGCAGAAACATACTGCAAGTAGAGCTAGAATATCACACATTGCAGTATATTCTGACCTTTTGCAAAAGAGCTTCGAGTTAATCTCAGGTGGCATCACCAGAAAGTGTTGAAAATTAAGGCTCTCAGGCAGCTCAAAGTCATTTATAAACACCTAATAAATTAGCATTATAGCCAAATCAATGCTGAAAGGCATCCTATCCAATATTTTCACAATGTTTGCTTTGTAAGATGCGGGGGTAAATTAGAGATAATTATTGAAGAATGGCCAAGCAAATGCAAAAAATAAATTTCAAAAATCATAAGGAGCAGTGAAATCCTTATTATAAAGAATAAATCTTAAATCTAAGTAAGTAGGAGACTTATTTAGTCTTCTCCATTGAGAGAAGTGATAGAATTATGTTCAATAGTTGGTAGGATATTTTGGGGCTTGATTTTAGTGTTGAATCTCATGATCCTTATAGTAGGGATCATTCTTCATACTCCGACCCTCAAAACGTCACTACAGAGCACTGCACACCAAGACAATTAGACATAAGAAGAGGTTTTTCCCCAAACACCGTCACTCTACTAAACAAATAATTCTCTGAACACTGTCAAACTTTTTATTAAGTCTGCACTTCTATTTCAACTAGTCTATTTTCTCATCATTCCTATCACCCTTTTCCTCCCACTTAGGACTCTATGACTGTAACTTGTTGCTTGTATCCTAAGATTTTTATTAATTCTGATTGTTTCTTCATTGCCTATGACAATCATGAAGTGATTGACCCCTATGACAATCATGAAGTGTTATACCACAAGATTCTTGACAAATCTATATTTTCTTTTAAGTACACTGAGAGCATATGCACCAAGACAGATTCCTTGTGTGTCCAGTCACACTTGGCCAATAAAGAATTCTATTCCATGCACAAACAACATTCTTTACACACACAGAAACACACCCCATTTTCAGCAATTGTGATGGCAGTCAGGGGTGAAACAAGTGAAGATTCATTTGCTGTTAATTTCTCCTGCTTTTTCACTGATCTTCTAATTAGAAGATTAGCACCGACATACTCAAATACCAAGCCTATCACTTTTATGTTACACTGCAGTGCAAAAAATGAAAATATGGCCAGGTCAATGATCACTGACTTAGAATCTCTTGAACTCATGTTTTTGCTCATATTTCCTGTTATACATGTAGCTATTCAAATCTTCACGGGAGAGAATAACTGGCTCATTTTATTATCTACAGGGATATTGCAGTCCGTAATGTGCTGGTGGCTTCACCTGAGTGTGTCAAACTAGGAGATTTTGGACTTTCCAGATACATTGAGGATGACGAATATTATAAAGGTATGGAAAGGAGTTAGGAAAAACCCAAACTTTGAGGGTAAATATTATATGCATTAAAAACATTTTTTAAAAAATTTGGCTGTTATTGCACTTGCACAATTAGCTTCTCGGTAGAATATAGAAAATAATTCAAATGTGTGTGTCTCTCTCTTTTCTACATCTCCACTGGCCCAGGCTCTTAGGTAGCTGAGTTGAAAAAAAGTATGGAAGTATATCTTATTCTGATCTATGCCCATCATAAAGATTTGATTAAGATCTTGAGGAATTATTGTCAGTAGTGATGGGCGAACCCAACGGTGTTTGGGTTCGGCAAGTTCGGATGAACTTTATACAAAATTCGGCCGAACCCGAACTCGAACCCGAACGGGGAATCCCTCCCACGAAGAGATTCCGGGGACAGAGCTTTGACGTCACCAGCAGGTTGCTAAGGACGCCAAGGTGATCACTTCCTGGATTCCATGTTTATTTTTACGTGAAAGGACCGCCCTTTGCTTGCAGTGCCACTGCAGTGTCCTTTTTCGTAAAAATAACAATGTTTATTTTTACATGAAGACCTCCCTTTGAAGGAGCTGGGGAATCCCTCTCACGAAGAGATTCCGGGGGCGGAGCTTTGATGTCACCGGCAGGTTCCATGGAATCCAGGAAGTGATCCCCTTGGCGTCCTTAGCAACCTGTTGGTGACATCAAAGCTCCGAACGCCAAACACGACCCCAAATTTTGCCCAAAGTTTGAAAAAAAAATTGGGTTCATGTTCGGCATACCGAACACCACAAAATTCGGTACGGATCCGAATTGTGCGGGTTAGGTTTGCCCATCACTAATTGTCAGTCAAAAGCAGGGGTGGGCAGCTAGCCAGAACTTTACATGTAGTTATCCATTATGTGAGGACTATGAGCATTGCAAATAAGGTACTAGAGTCCCATGTGGCTCACAAGCCATAGGTTGCCCATTATTACTCTTTGCAATCACCAAGAAGAGATTCTCAGCCCTTGTACTTGAGCTCATCTCTGCAGCTCTGGAGGTACTGTGAGTTCAAGCAGAATTACACTTCTGCGCCTGTGCAAGTAGCAAAATTGTGCACAGAGACACAGGTGCACCCAGTTCCGCTGAGGTTTTCTGCTTCTGCGAAGGCCCTCCCAGTTCTGTGACTAGAAGACCTCCAAGGTCCCTTGCAGCTCTATTCTATTCTACTCTAATGTTCCTCTGATGACAAAAGCGTCAAACAAAATAAAAGGCTCCCACTTGGCCTTGTCTGTCAATCTCTTGTCACTTCTCCTATTCATCCAGTCATTGAGTTCTTGGGAGCTAGCTTCTCTATGTATTCCCTGAAGCTGCCTTAGCTACCTTAGCTAGATCAGCAACAAGCAATGGGAATTCACATACAATGTGCAGGCAGCAGCATTGTTCAAGAAACAACAGCAATCTGGAAAAAGGCAATAAGATAGAGTCTGTTTCCCTCCCACTTTCCCCTTCCTCCTCCTCTTTTGTTTCTTCTCTCTGCTCAATTAAACTCCAGTTTCAAAGTCTTGTTTACTTTTAAACACCACTGAGAGAGAGAGGAAAAAAAACATCTATATGTAACTGAGTCAATTTGCATGTGAGTGGGAGAAGCTGGGTAGGCCAACAATGACTGTTGAGTAGTTGAAATCCCACTCTCTGACACAAAAACTGGAAATAGCAACTGTCTTGAGCTGAAGAATCTTTCTTTTGCTTCTGATCTTTCGCTGTCAGTCATAGAATCACAGAATCAAAGAGTTGGAAGGGGCCTCCAGGGTCATCGGGTCCAACCCCCTGCTCAATGCAAAATTCATTAAACCATCTCAGAAAGATGACTGTCCAATCTCTGTTTGAAGACCTCCAGTGAAGACAAGAGTTACAACTGTTCCACCCTTACTGTTAGAAAGTTTTTTTCTGATATCTAATCTAAATCTACTCCCTTGCAGTTTCATTCTATTGTTTCTACTCCTTCCATGTGCTAATGAGAACAATGCTGATCCCTCTGCTCTGTGACAGCCCTTCAGACCTAACTTTGTAGACAATTATCAAGTCTCCTCTCAATCTTCTCCTCTGCAGACTAAGCATCCCTAGATCCTTTAACCGTTCCTCATAGGACACTCACCATCCTTGTAACTTTTCTTTGAGCTTGCTCTAGTTTGTCAATGAACTGAATTTCAAGTGTGGTCATACCAAAGTACTGTAGAGAGAAATAATTACTTCACATGAGCAAGATTCTATGCTCCTCTTGATGCATCCCAGGATTGTGTTTGCCTTTTTTGCAGCTCCTTCACACTGTCAACTCATGTTTAATCTGTGATCTACCAATACACCCAGGTCCTTTTCCCCTGTGCTGCTGCTCAGCCATATTTCTCCCATTCTATATGTGCTGTTTTCATTATTTTTGCCCAGATGTAGGATCTTGCATTTCTCTCTGTTAAATACCATTCTGTTAGTTTCGGCCCATTGTTCAAGCTTGTCTAGATCTTTTTGAATCCTACCTCTATCTTGTTTAGTATTAGCAACACAGCCTAGCTTTGTGCCTTCAGAAAATTTGATAAGTTTTCCTTCAATGCCTGCATCTAGATCATTTATAAATATGTTAAATAGCACTGGGCCTAGGACAGACCCTTGTGGTACTCCACTTGAAACATTCTTCCAAGTGGATGTGCAACCATTTATTACCACTCTTTGAGTACAATCACTAAGCCAGTTTTGAATCCAGCTAACTGTTCTTTTTTCAATCCCATACTTGACCATTTTTTCAATAAGGATGGAATGAGATACTTTGTCAAATGCTCTACTGAATGAGATACTTTGTCAAATGCTTTACTAAAGCCTTTATGCCCAAGCTTTTACTGCTTCTCTTTATATGTACTGCTAGTGAATTGTGAGGAAAAGAAGAAACATTGAAATGCATTTCTTTCTTTCTTTTTAATAATATTTTTATTGGTTTTTTCAAAGTAACAAACACAACAAACAAAACATATAACACTTAATGGAGCTACAGTCGCTCCACTCAAAACAGAAGTCTTCATATAAAAGTAAAAAGTTTATCTGTAAAATACATATTATTATATAGAGTAAAAATTTCAATCTTAATATAAATCTAAATCTGTATCAAAATTTATAAAGATATATATGAAAAAGAAAAAGGTTTTATGAAAAAACAAAGAGAAAAAAGTGAAAAAAAGAGATGAAAGAAATTTATATTTGTACTAATAATTACCATCTTATGCAATTCTAATACTAAATTCAAATATGCAAAATAATATAGCAACACGCTTATCTCTTATTCCTTGTTTCCCACCAAATATATACTTTCTGCCAGATATCATAAAATTCTGATTCTTCTTGATTATTTAACCGTCTCGTCATCATATCTAATTCGGCACAGTCTAAAATCTTCTTAAGAATATCTGTTTCTTTTGGAATCTCACTATCTTTCCATTTTTGTGCAAAAACTAACCTAGCTGCTACTAATATATGAGCTATTAAATAATATATATCTTGTGGTACTCCACTTGAAACATTCTTCCAATTGGATGTGCAACCATTTATTACCACTCTTTGAGTACGATCACTAAACCAGTTTTGAATCCATCTAACTGTTCTTTTTTCAATCCCATACTTCACCATTTTTTCAATAAGGATGGAATGAGATACTTTGTCAAATGCTCTACTGAATGAAATACTTTGTCAAATGCTTTACTGAAGCCTTTATGCCCAAGCTTTTTACTGCTTCTCTTTATATGTACTGCTAGTGAATTGTGAGGAAGAGAAGAAACATTGAAATGCATTTCTACTGCATTTCAATGTTTCTTCTCTTCACAATTTACTAGCAGTACATATAAAGAGAAGCAGTAAAAAGCTTGGGCATAAAGGCTCTTGTATAAGTGCATTGGAATATAACTTTTATGAAATATGTTTTAGTTCAGTCCTCAGCATTTCCAGATAAAAATATTGGAGAAAGCAAGGTTGGAAATAATTCCCTAAAACAAATCCATAGCCTATTGATTAGATGAAAGACAGCATCTGATTTAGAAGATGGAAGTTTTACATACTTATAAATTTGGATATTTATTTATTTATTACTTAGATTTGTATGCCGCCCCTCTCCGAGGTCACATCGTTCACATTTCATTTTGTCTCTCCTTTAGCATCCTTTCTTTAATGATTCTAGTCCAGCATTTTTTCCATAATAGTAATGTAACTCTTATCCCACTGCGAATTGTTCCATGACCAGTTGCCCATGGTGAATTGTTCGGCAGCAAGTTTTCCTGTGGCAAGTTGGCCATGGTGAATTGGCCACAGCAAGTTATCATAGAACCCTATCCACAGCTCAGAGTATTTTCTGTAATGCAGGCATACTGCAATACCTAATAACTTCATTCAGCCCTTGACCAGCTTGAAGGCAGCAATAGTAAGCACTGGCTAATTTCTGTAAGTTTTACACTTAAAAATATAGATGTGCCCATGCTTGAGATGCTGTAAACTTCAACATGGTCAGAAAAGGATAGAGACAATTTAGGGCCCTGATAATGTTACCTAGTTGGGTAATGAAATTTGTGGGAGAAAACAATCAAGCTCAGAGAGCAAAAAAGAACCCACAAAGCCAATTTGGATGTAACAACAACAACAACAGAGTTGGAAAGGATCTTGGAGGTCTTCTAGTCCAACCCCTGCTTAGGCAGGAAACCCTACACTACTTCAGACAGATGGTTATCCAACATCTTCTAAAACTTCCAGTGTTGGAGCATTCGCAACTTCTGGAGGCAAGCTGTTCCACTGATTAATTGTTCTGTCGGGAAATTTCTCTTAGTTCAAAGTTACTTCTCTCTTTGTTTAGTTTCCACCCTTTGTATTCCAATTTTGTTTAAACTTGTGTTATAAGATTTGGAAAATGAATGGTTTACCTGTCTGGAAACTCTTTCTGGGTCACAAAACTGAGAAAATATTTCTAGTTATAAAGTTAATACATTTCACTCTAATTTCTTCTTCCTACAACTCAGCATCAGTGACTCGCCTACCCATCAAGTGGATGGCTCCAGAGTCGATCAACTTCCGCCGTTTCACCTCTGCCAGTGATGTTTGGATGTTTGGTGAGTAGCACGTCAGACAGGAACAGCCATGTCTATATCCTTCAGATGAAGAATTTATCTGTACCTACATGCCAACAAGAAATTGTTGGCATGAAGAGAGCCGGGGTGGCGCAGTGGTTAGAGTGCAGCACTGCAGACTACTTCAGCTAACTGCTAGCTGTAGTTCAGCAGTTCAAATCTCACCACCAACCTTCCATCCTTCTGAGGTGGGTAAAATGAGGACCCAGATTGTTGGAGGCAAATTGCTGGTTCTGTAAACTGCTTATGGAGGGCTGTAAAAGCACTATATAAGTCTAAATGAGAAATTGTTTAATATGCCACTTCTTCAAGTTCTGTCACCTTTCCTGGACTTTTTTTTCAAAACTAGTGGCATTGTTTAAACATCCAAGTCCACCCTCTAAATTGGTGGTTGGGAAATGGACTCTTATCAGCAAACACTGCCAGTTTATCCCAATTTCTAAAACATTTCCTTTTGTGCACAGCTGTTTGCATGTGGGAGATCCTGAGCTATGGCAAGCAGCCTTTCTTCTGGTTGGAGAACAAAGACGTCATTGCGGTGCTGGAGAAAGGAGACCGTCTCCCCAAGCCAGATGCCTGTCCACCTATCCTGTATGCTCTGATGACCCGCTGTTGGGACTATGACCCCAATGACAGGCCTAAGTTCAAAGAGTTGGTCTGTAGTTTAAGGTAAGTGATAACTTCCAGCTTTGTCTTCCAAAAAAAACCCCAAACCCCTGCACAAAAAAAGTAATGTTCTGCAACCTGAATAGGTTATATAAACCAATCTTCAGAATTTTTCTTATTGGGTAAAATGTATTCTGGTTTCGTTTGTCAATAAGTGTCAGCATTCCAAATAACATCAGAGAAATAAATCAGAGTCCATACCTTGCCCTTCTTCCAAGTTCCAATTTATTAACAGAACCATGCTGGTTACAAACTGTTGGCCACCCGATATTAACTTTTCCTACAGTTCTACACCCAAGTTAAGGTTCATCCCTTGTCCCCACTCCCACAAGTTCATCACATGGACCACTCCAGTTCTCTCGAAACATCCACGATCCTCCCCTGTATGTCCAGCTAGTGCTAAACAAAGAATGACCTTGAATCTTCTGGAAATAATTTGTTGTGGCTAGTATTTTTCCCTTCATGCGACCACCCCTCCCCAATACCCACAGTACTTTTCTACTTGTGGCAGGCCAAAGTCTCTAACACAAAACAATGTCTTCGTCCTGACAGTATGTAAATACTGTAAACTTGTTGTGACATTAAATTTCATACCCAAAATCGTCCACACAATAACAAAAATACTCCAAACCGTTGTGAGATTTCAATTCACTGAATCTTAAATGCTGCAGGGATTTGGAGCAGGAGGACAATTATATTGGATTCAATATCCCATCAGTCCCAGCTAGCTTGATTGATAGACCAAAAAAAAAGGTGTTCTAAGCCCTTTGCATAAATTAGATGGTACGTAAAATATTTACAAACCGCAGAGAAAGAAAAGCCCTACAGAGCACTCTATAGGCAGCAGATGGAGCTCATGGATAAGCTAAATGGTGCTTTTCCCTTTCTGAATTTCAGTGACATTTACCAGATGGAGAAGGAAATTGCACGGGAACAAGAGAAAAACAATCGCCGACGCCCCCCCAAAATTATGGAGCCTACCTCTTTCCAAGAGCCCCCTCCAAAGGTGAGAAGATTTTGCTGGAAGTGCTCAGCAGATATGGACATATATTTTTTAGCTTGGATGTGAAAAAGATGTGGCACCCACCATTGGTTTTGGGAAGAATCATACAGGTTTTGTCATTTCCATCCTAAGTTCCTTGCTTTAACACTGTAGGTGCCATTTCTGTGATTCTTCAGGATTCACCCTTTTTAAAAAGCAAAGGTAATATATATATATTTCACTCCTGAGCTGATCTTCAAGCTTTTTTTGTTGATTATCAGCCACAATCAGTTCAATAACAAAATGAATAAAAATCAATTCTTCTTAAAATGCCAGCAGTTCGATATTAACATTTGCAGAGAATGTACACCCAATTACATCAGTTACTAATCCACCAACAACTCTTGAGTTCTGAATAATTTTATTTTCGGCTTCTGATCATCATGATCTGTCCTCCCAGGCAATATTTTTAAAATGTTTTTGCTGTTGTTATATGCAGTGGAATAATTGAAAGGGAAAATAAAACCCACGACTGATAATAAAGCAAATTACATTTTCTGTGTCATCCAGTAAAAATTGTGAAAATTTACTGACTACAATTTTGTAAGAAGATGGAAGACAATAAAAGGACACTAACTTAGACATATGTGTGGTGGGTGGGAGTCTGTTTGGATAAAAGCTCCTGATTCTGATAGTCAGAAAGTCATTGTCCACATGTTATTATTCTCTCAAATACAGTGATACCTCTAGCTAAGAACGCCTCTACTTATGAACTTTTCTAGATAAGAACCGCGTGATCAAGGGTTTTTTGCCTCTTCTCAAGAACCATTTTCCACTTACAAACCCGAGCATCCGAAACTGTAACCAGAAAAGGCAGGGAGAAGCCTCCGTGGGGCCTCTCTAGAAATCTCCTGGGAGGAAACAGGGCCAGAATAGGCAGGGAGAATCCTCTGTGGGGCCTCTTTAGGAATCTCCTGGGAGGAAACAGAGCCTCCACCCTCCCTGTGGTTTCCCCAATCGCGTGCATTATTTGCTTTTACATTGATTCCTATTGGAAAAATTGCTTCTTCTTACAAACTTTTCTACTTAAGAACCTGGTCATGGAACAAATTAAGTTCCTAAGTAGAGGTACCACTGTATCTTCATGGTAATAAAACAAGAAGAAAGAAGCATTTGGACATTACAAAAATTTAGGCATGAAAGCCAATAGTTCTGGATACATTATAAGCAACACATACTTCATCGGAAGGTATATTTGAGCTGCATTATGTCAAAAGACATTTCTCAATGTCAATAGAAGGCAGTTGGTTAAAATTTCTGCAGGAATAAAACCCTAGCTCCATTTCTTTTATTTCCTCTTCCTTCTTCTTTGACCATCTGGGATGGGCATAAAATTATGCGATTGACATAACTAACACCTTCATTCTTAATTCAACATGCCTGTTTTAAAAAGATTTTTAAGCATTCAGATTTGTCTTATTCCTGGCAATTGCAAGGACTAGTCGCTTCTTCCTAGAGCTAGGAGAATGTGAATAGACAAGGTCACTCAGCTGGTTTTGTGCCTAAGGCAGGACTAGAACTCACAAACTCCTGATTTCTAGCCTGATGCCTTAAACTGGGTTTTCATTAAGGGCTTAGATAATTAATATTATTATTATTGGGAGTGGTCATTTTTGTTTCATGGATTTAATGGAAATGTATTAGTTCTTATGCTCCAGAAATCAGGGGCACTCCATCATTGGATTTTTTAAAGAAGTGTCAATCACTTATCTGAAATGGTATAGGTTGACCTGCTTGAGCAGGGGGCTGGACTAGAAGACCTCCAGGGTCCCTACCAGTTCATTCTATTCTATATATTTCTGCAGTGTGAATGAAGTATATGTTTGTGCGTATTTACAAATATTTATAGATTTGCTATTTAAAAAGTTAAGACATCAAAAGAAGTAAATGTAGCAATTATTTCCAGATATGTGAGTCTATACTTCTCTGTTAGTAGCCTTGCTATTTAGTTGTTTTTCTTATCCCTCTCAGCCCAGCAGACCAAAGTACAAACCACCCCCTCAGACCAATTTACTGGCCCCTAAACTACAGTTCCAGGTAAGATCCAAGAGATTTCCGAATCCTAGTTTTGTTTTGTTCGTGCTTTCAGAACTAAAGCATCTCTTTTTCAGTTGGCTTTTTCTTGGCTTATGTTTCTTCATTTCTTCTGAGTTGTTGATAAGCATCACTTTTCTTTCCCTCATTCCCATTCCCTGTTGGATATGCAGTAGCTGCTTGATGCTTTCCTCCAGAGGTGATTTCAGATGGATAGCATCCCCTACAACATTTGATTAAGAAATATTATATTTATTCTGTCCTCTTTGCTTAAATGTTTTGCTGAAATGCGAGTAGAGGAGAGACAATTATGTGTAGGTCCTCTGTAAGCTCTTGTCAAGGGGGTAGGCAAGGGTTCGGATTAGGCTCCTTTCTAGATGTGTGACATGGTTATAGCAACCATCTTAACTTTTTTTACCATTCAGCATGAGAGCATCATTTCAAAATAAAAGCAGAGTCTTGTAACTCTCCAGATTTCTAAGCCAAGTAATCAAGGTTGTCAGTGTTTCTAAGAACCCTGACAAACCTGATCTTTCAGTGTTTGAATATAAACCTTCAACACCTTCACCTGCAATTGCATCTCAGTTTTAATTTAATTTAAAAGAACATTGACTGATCTCACCACTTTATTCTATTGCATTTGGCTTGTTTACCTGACATTTACTTTTGAAAGGAGTGCTTAGATTTCTGGAAATATATCACTTTGCTCAAGATGCACTTGTAAAAATCTAATCAGAATGCTGTTTTATTGTATTATTGTGGTCCTCTATTAAAACTTACGGGCTAGTTATGCCAATTTTTAAAGTTAATTTATTCCATTTGTGTCTCCATTTCCATTTCTGTAATCACACACTATCCGCCCATTTATTAATTTGTGTGTTTATATTCAAAAGCATGCAAAGTCAAGTAGATAAATAGTACCACTTCTGTGGTAAGGTAACAGCAAAAGTGTCTTTGGAGAATGCAGACTCCCTCAGCTAGGAAATGGATATGAACATCACCCCCCAGAAGTCCCCAGAAGTCTTTTTTGTTTTGTTTGTGAAGAGATTTCAAACATGGACATCCTTAAACCTTCTGGTATTCGCTAATATTTTCTTTTCACCATGAACTATCCTGTACTTGGGAATCTAAATTTTAAACATTTAAAACATAGAAACATAGAAGACTGACGGCAGAAAAAGATCTCATGATCCATCTAGTCTGCCCTTATACTATTTTCTGTATTTTATCTTAGGATGGATATATGTTTATCCCAGGCATGTTTAAGTTCAGTTACTGTGGATTTATCTACCACGTCTGCTGGAAGTTTGTTCCAAGGATCTACTACTCTTTCAGTAAAATAATATTTTCTCATGTTGCTTTTGATCTTTCCCCCAACTAAAATGTCAATATATGTGAAATTTTAAAAGAGGTTTCACAATTGAAAGGAACTGGTGGCAAATTAAAAATTAAGGCGACTTCCCTTTTCTGAGGTAAAATAAAGGCATCAGACCTAATTTCTGGTGCTTCTTAACATGGGTTCTAAAATATGTTCTGAAAATCTTAAAAAAAGCTTCTCTGGCAAAAAATATCTAGTACTGCTCGCTAAATTATGGAACAATGTCTTATATGTGTGTGTTTCTGGAGTGCTTTCTCTGCTCCTTTTGTGTGCCTACTGCTTATGCTGTGTCTATTGTTTTGTGCCCGCTGCCTTTTCCTTCCACCTTTCCAGGTGCCCGAGGGTCTGTGTGCCAGCTCACCAACGCTCACCAGCCCCATCGAGTACCCATCACCTGTCAACTCTCTGCATACCCCACCTCTCAACAGACACAATGTCTTCAAGCGCCACAGCATGAGGGTAAGACAACGCAGGCCAGCTGGTCTGAGACTAAGCATGAAAACAAATGCAAAATGGCGCCTTCACGGCTACAAAGGTGGTAGGAAGGAAAGAGATTGGTGTGAGTGAGTGAGTGAGTGAGTGAGTGAGTGAGTGAGTGAGTGAGTGAGTGAGTGAGTGAAAAGCCTTGGCTGATATTAGTAGGTTGTTGTGAGACTACAAGAGTAGCAATCTCCCATACACTATACGTTTTATGTTTCCTTCAATAAATTTTCAAGAGAGTTCGCTTCAAGTTAGTAATTTTCAACCTGATAAAATTGATGAGCAATGTCAGTACAGTAATGAAAAGGAACTGGAATAAGAGAAAAGATGGGGTTTTGTATTGATGAACTGAGAAGAGATATCCCCAATTATTCTATTTATTTGATTTATATCCTGCCTTTCACTCAGAAGCTTAAAGTGATATGAGTAGCAGCCCCCCTTCTATTTTTCCTCACAGCAACAATATTGTGAAGTAAGTAGGACTGAAAGTAACTAAGTGAATTTCTGTGGCTGAAGATGGACCCATTTTTGGAGATGGATCCCAAAATACTTTAATTGCCCTCCAGAAGTGCTTGGATCATGGCTCAGTGGGAGAAGGCAAGGTGTCATTTTAGAATCTCACACGCACCTGATTTATTTATATTTATATATTAGATTTCTGAAGACCACCCAATTTCAAAAAAAATATTCCCTTAGTCCTCTCCATCTTAGTCTTGGGCTCCCCTTCTAACTGATCTACTTTAGAGAGTTATTGTAAGTCAAGATTACAATACAGTGCCAATGACATCCCAGGTACTCTGAAGATAGGATTATAATTCATATTTTGCCTTCAAAGTGAAAACAGTGCACAAGGAAGCAAATTAATGTGTTCCTTGGCTTCCTGATTGGCTATTAACTTTGCTACCCTGTCCATCAGGTTCCACCATAGAATGATTCAGAACTTTTTCTCATGACTGAAATAAATTGCTGTCCACCAGCCTTTAAGCCAGCAGAAAGCTACAATGGCATGAAAATTTCTTCTCCCACTGTAGGTCCTTGGCCCACCTCACACACAGTTGTGGCAAATGATGTTAATGTTACTTACAGTGTAGAGAGCATATTGATAAGAGAGACTGATGTATCCCCCTGACTTCCCTTTCCATACAAATCACTAGCCAAGATGAAAAACATGCACTGATCATTCATCTCAATGAGGTGGATTTAGCCATCTGCTCCTCTCCCCCAAGTTCACCATGCAACCATTCTACCACTATCACTATACCAGCAGCCTAAAGAGGAAAACCATTAATACCAGGAAAATTAAGGGGAGCTTTAAGTTGCCTTTATGGATTAAAGGTGAGATCAAGCCAACATCATGAGAAATGGCCCTAGTTTCAGACCGTAGTCTGCTGGTTTTCTCTGGAAACTAATCTCTTAAGCCCTGTGGTTTTCACATGTAAACCTTGAGTGTCAAGTTCTGAAGCTCTAAGACCTAACAACATGTCCTTCAGATGAATTATTTTAACATGCACTACTCTACACCAGCGTGTAACCACAGATATAGATGTGCTCATCCATTCCTGAATTTAAAAAATAGTAATTAATCCTGAGATTGGGTTATGAAGTGAATTTTGTGACTAAGATAACAAAAACACAGCTCGAGTTTTCACATGCTCAACTCAAGTAGAATGAATCTCCATTTGCTGTTGATGGGTTGTCAATTTTCAAAATTCCCAGACATTGTATGAAAGTCGTCAGATGCATTGGGTGCCAGTGTAATATAGTGGTTATGTGTTGGGTTTGGGCAAGGCAACACAAGTTTAAGTCCCATTTCAGTAGAAATTTCACTGATGAATTATTCTCAGCCCAGTGTACTTCAGCAGGTCATTGTTTAGGAGTTTTTCTCCTATATAAGCCCTCTTTGGGGAAAAAAACAGCAAAAGATATATTAGTACAATCAATACTTTCATAAATAAGATGCATGTAGGCTTTCTTCTAGCATGCAAGCATTCGGCTACAGATAGATGTGGAAGTCTGAGAACAGATTTTGTCATTATCATGATTTCCTCACCAAGACACACCAGTTGTTAAGTGAAAAACTACAAAACCCCTGCCTTCTCTCTTTAATGGAGAACCCTATAAAGGGCTCTGAAGTAGCTTTCCTATTTCCCTTGTCACATTGACAAAAATGTCAGTCTGTTCCTAAGTTCCTAATATATGTTGCTAGGCAACAAGCAGCCTGGCTCACTCCATAAAGGATGACTAGATATGAGTTCAGGAGACCAGTTGGTTCCATTTTCATGCATATTGCTAGGTGATACCATTCATTCACCCAAGGTCTAGATGAGGTTTTCTAGCAACAAATGGCCAGAATATATATATAATGTGGTGAGTGAGGTGGACCAGAACATAAGCCTTTGTGGGGCCGAAATATACAATCAGAACCAGGCCTTCATCTTTTAGAGATACAAATCAATACTTGTATGTGAGAAGCTATGCCCCAGAAGGCGGACTTTATCTTGCTTTGTTTTATAGCTATTATTGTTCTTTATGCTACTCTTTTTACTGCTTATGCAAATGTTCTTGCCTAATTTGCTTACATGTTTTTTTATCGATTAATCCTGCCTAGCCTGCTTTCGTGACAGTCCTAGCTGCTGAGGAACGTTCTAGAAAGTTCTTTTGCCTTAGAGGGGGGAGAGGAATGGTTGTGCTTGAAATTGCTATTTGTTTGCCTGTAATGTTGACCCATATAATAAGAAGTTTTACATAGCCAAGATCTTCCTATGTTCAGGAAACAAACAATAATAAAAACATGTTGAGTCAAGAGGAGTCCTGTTGAGTGAATTCATGCTAACCAAGTATAATCTTTTTCCTTTTTTCCTCTCTACTCCTTCACTTAGTTCTGAGCTGATCTCTACTCCTTCACTTACCGGTACTTCTCTGGTTCTTTGAGACTTTCGTAGAAAAAGTTCAAGGAATCCAAGAACCTTCAGCCCGGGTTTCATTTAAGAAGTAAAGAAAAAAATGGGGCGTGCCCATAACAAGAAAAGTGATACAACCAAACACAGGAACGAACATAATAATTTGAGGAATTGTTCTTGGTGTATTTCAGATTTCTTTGTTGGGCGAAATGGTTCAGCAATTAAATAGATCTAGAGCTGCATATTGGAACATCTTTCCTCTGCAAATGGAATGACAGACGCTTTTAATCTGCTTTACTGTTAGCAGTTTCCGCTGACAAACATATTTGAAGTACATTGGAATTATTTATTGAAGTACTGTTGAAGCCAATTGGCTCTGCTATTTATTTTGCCAAAGGAAAGAGCTACAGAATGCTCATAAAAGGTTATACTCCATTTTTTTGTTTTGGTATGGTTCCAGAATTTCTTTGGATTTTAGACTAATTAAACTTTCAGTGTATCCTTTCAATCCCACCCTCCACCCCCCAACTCTCCCTTTTTTCTTAAACTCCGAAAGTCATATCATATCTTAAGCTTAGCCATGTTATGGGCCCTGTAAAAGCTACTCTGCAACTCTCCTCCCCCTTCATATCAACACTCAACAGATGACTGTCTAGAACTGAAAAGGTGGGGAGAGCCGGTATCAACGGCAGCATGAGGCTTTGCCCACCCACCCAGACATCACCATTTGTGTTATTTTACCCTCTGTACATGCCCAGAATGCTTTGCGCATGTGCAGAGGGTAAAAGAACCCAAATGGTGGTGTCTGGGCAGGTGGGCGAAGCCTTGCAATGCCATCGCTACTGGCTCTCCGACCACTGGTAGGCACGCCTGGACCAGAAGCATTTCACCCCTGCCCTCATCCCTCTGAGGGCCAAAACCTCTCCAGTGAGATACCCACCTCTGAGCTGCAAAAATATTGATGACCACTATATAGAAGCATAGAAGATTGATGGAAGAAAAAGACCTCATGGTCCATTTAGTCTGCCCTTATACTATTTCCTGTATTTTATCTTAGGATGGATATACGTTTATCCCAGGCATGTTTAAATTCAGTTACTGTGGATTTACCAACCGCGTCTGCTGGGAGTTTGTTCCAAGCATCTACTCTTTCAGTAAAATAATATTTTCTCACATTGATTCTGATCTTTCCCCCAGCTAACCTCAGATTGGGCCCTCTTGTTCTTGTGTTCACTTTCCTATTAAAAACACTTCCCCCCTGAACCTTATTTAACCCTTTAACATATTTAAATGTTTCGATCATGTCCCCCCTTTTCCTTCTGTCCTCCAGACTATACAGATTGAGTTCATGAAGTCTTTCCTGATACATTTTATGCTTAAGACCTTCCACCATTCTTGTAGCCCATCTTTGGATCCGTTCAATTTTGTCAATATCTTTTTGTATAGCAGCAAAGGGATATAAAAAGATCTGTATCTCTGCTACCACGTAATGGTCATCAACATTTTTGCAGCCCAAATATGGTAGCCTGAATGCACCATCCCTGAAATTCATACTAACATCTTATCTCATCACCTTAACGTCTGGATCACTTGTTTCCCAATCCCTAAGGTAATTGGTCGGACTGGTAACGGAGTAGAGATTTGGAAGTGCTATCTCAAGGAAGGGAAAAAAAGCCTCTCACTTTCCATTCTTTTCCTTCTTTTCTAAGGAGGAGGATTTCCTTAGGCCCAGTAGCCGGGAAGAAGCCCAGAAACTATGGGAGATGGAACGGGCTAAAATGCGTCAGCTCCTTGATAAACAACAGAAGCAGATGGTGGAGGACTATCAGTGGCTTCGGCAGGAAGAAAAAGCTTTGGTCAGTGAGTGAAGGAAGCAGAACAAAACCACGGGGATAATAAGATTTGTTACTTTCCAGCTAAACTTGAAATACTGACTTGAAATAACTGGGATTAGACAATTTACAACTATGTTGCCTCCGATCTGACCTAAATGTAATTCATAAATTCATATACCAAAATGTCCTTTCTGTTAATGACTACTTCACCTTCAACTGCAGCAATAGTTTGCGGAGAGGGGCGGCATATAAATCCAATAAATCTAATCTAATCTAATACACGAGCATGTACTAGATTCAAACTAAATGTAAACTGCTCCAAACTTGACTGCAGAAAATACGACTTCAGCAATAGAGTGATCAATGCCTGGAATGCACCACCTGACTCTGTGGTTTCTGCCCCAAACCCAAAAAACTTTAACCTTAGATTGTCTACATTCGACCTTTCCCCATTTCTAAGAGGTCTGTAAGGGGCATTCATAAGTGCACTACTGTGCCTACCTTCCCCGTCCTACTGTCTTATTGTCCTCTTTTATCGTTACTTTTTACTTATGTTATGTTTATACAAACTACTACTATGCTATACAATTGGACAGCCATTTGGCTAGGATGCTATAGGGTTCCTGCTTAGGCAGGGGGTTGGACTTGATGATCCGCATGGTCCCTTCCAACTCTAACAATAAATGAATGAATGAATGAATGAATGAATGAATGAATGAATGAATGAATGAATGAATGAATAAATAAATAAACATGTTATACAAATAAATAAAATAAAATAATTAATTAAAATAATTAAACAATCTTATTAAATTTAGGAAAGACTGTTTCACGTAACATGGTCCTTTTGTTCCTTCTGGTAGAAACCAAAGGGGGTTGGATGGGAGAGTTATACAATACTGCAAAACCAGCCCAAGGGCCCATATGGAGAAATTTTAAATAGCCAGTGTCAAACTGCTTAAGAGCATTTTTCTTTTCCTTTAGTAGATTAGCCTGCTAGGGTTTCCAAATAGCAACGCTTGGGGTTTTTTCCACTTATTTCAACTGAGGTTTAACATTTCTTTAAATGAGTTCTCTTGGGCTGAAAGCTTGGTTTTGCCAATTTAGGTGCTCCGGTTTCACCTTGGGTGGCAAGTTATTTCTTCATTCGGAGCATCGCTCAAAATACTTGGTTTTATTATTATTACCGTATTGATTTTGAACCTCTTCTCTATCACAGGACCCCATGGCTTCTGTGAAGAGCAATTCTAACCCCCCAGTAAGTTTACTCAAAGGGCCACTTTCCCTGGCATCATGGCCCAACCTCTGCTCTCTACACTCTTTCATAGCCTTTATCTCTTCTGCTGACAATTTCAAAACCAGATAAAGTCTGAAAAGCAATCATAGAAATCAGACAGTGACTGAATAGAATAGAATAGAATAGAATTTTATTGGCCAAGTGTGATTGGACACACAAGGAATTTGTCTTGGTGCATATGCTCTCAGCGTACATAAAATAAAATATACATTTGTCAAGAATCATGTGGTACGACACTTAATGATTGTCATAGGGGTCAAATTATCATTGATAGAAAATGCAACAGAATTATCCAAACAAATTAATTTGACACAAAACGGCCTCAGGATGTTTATTATTTTGATTCAATGAAAGGGTTTCCTCCTCTGCATTTCTCTGATGTTTCCCCAAAATATGAGCACCTAATTTTTTTTTTAAATGCACTTTTTCAAACGTCTTACTTTTTTCACTATTGGACAGTGATACTATTGGCTGGTGAGAAGATTGCAGGTCTGGAAGTATATAAATAAACCATTAATATATTGAGTAATATTAGACTTGATTTTATGCAGAATTGTGGTTTTTAGGATAAACGTTTGTGACGGAAAGTACAAAATTAAGTTGTTTTAAATGGGACACAAATATTGTGCAGTGTGGTTTTCTTTTTACAATGCCCATTATCTGTCTCTCAGGTTTTTTTGTTTGTTGCTTTTAAGCCACCTAGAGTTGTTTGGATTTGGGCAGCCTTTAAATTAATTAATTAAATTAAGCAGGAAAGTCTCTGACTGCTGTCCTTTACTTGGCCCACATTAGAACAGTAACACTCGCTAGCTATACTGTAGTTTTCAAGGACAGAATAGGAAATTGGCAGTGATCAGAGCACAGTTTACAGTATATTTGTTTACTTTTCCATCAACTAACAGATGAAAAAATAACACTATGCCCTGAGAAATCTTCCTAGATCAATATGGAGTCTGGTTTTTTTCCTTCTCTCTCTCTAAACTTTCTGGACAATTAGGTTTTAGAATCAAGTTTTCAACCAGCTCCTTCTAAGAATCAATGGATTTTGTCCCAATTTGGCACTCTTTTCAAATGTCCCACAAACTTTAAATCCCCCCCCCCATAAATTATATAAACTATAGTTCAAGCAAGTCTGTGCACATGTCCCGAGATAACATTTTTGTGAAATAAGCCACTTGTTAGAAATGCATATACGTACATACATATATACATACATGCATTCATGCACGCGTATGCACAAATAGTCCCCAACTTATAATCATTCATTTAGTGACTGGTTTTCACACTTCCGACTGTTGCAGCCTCCCCATGGTCACATGATCAAAATTTGGATGCCTTGAAACTGGGTTGTATTTATGGCAGTTTTCACTGATCTGAGATCATACGGCCACCATTTGTAACCTTCCCAGGCAGCTTCTGACAAGCAAAGCCAGCGAGGGAAGCCAGAGATGCTTAATGACCTCATCATTCAGTTAACAACTGCAGTGATTCCCTTAATAACAGTGACAAAAAAGTCACAAAATGGAGCAAAGCTCACTTAACTGAGTCCTTTGGGATTGGGCAGCATAGAAATCAAGCAAACAAACAAACAAACAAACAAATAATTGTCTTGCTTTGCAACAGAAATGTTGGGCTGAATTGTTGTAAATCAAGGACTGCCTATATTTATTTTTAAATACTCTTTTCTTTCATTTTTGTTCCTAATACTACATTTTTTAAAATCTAGATTTATTTTTATTTATTTATTTATTTATTTATTTATTTATTTATTTATTTTGTCCAATACATAATACACGTTGAAGAGAAAGATATGTAATAACATAAGTAAAGAAACGAATAGAAGAAAAGATATAAAAGTATAGGTGAACATATTTGAAAGGAAGAAAAGATAAATGAGATAAGGAGAGACAATTGGACAGGGGATGGAAGGCACACTGGTGCACTTATGCATGCCCCTTACTGATCTCTAAGGAACCTGGAGAGGTCAATCGTAGATTGACAGTTCCCAATGTCACCTGTTACATGGACTTCATATGTAGTCCTTCATATTTTAACTGCCAAACCATCCTTGGCTGTTATTTATTGTTTCTAACCTCAGCAACTTTAAGGTGCCTGGACTTCAACTCCCAGAATTCCCCCCAGTTGGTATGAGTTTGGGGGAATTGATAATTCCCCCAAATAATAAGGAGTGTGCATAAGTGCACCTTTGTGCCTACCGTTCCTGTCTTAATATCTTTTTATCTTTTCTATCTCTACTTTATACTTATATTATGTTAAACATACTACAATACAATACTATATTTGTATGACAAATAAAATAAATAAATAAAAAATAAATTGAAGTCCATGCATCTTAAAGGTTGCCAGGATTGAGAAACAATGCTGTAGTTCTTAAAACTCCCCAGGTTTTTTTGAGCACAGACTTTGAGGCTTCAGTACAGCTGCAGGGTTTTTTACTGAAGCTTTGTTCTACTGCTGTTTTCGGAAGCTGTGGGGCTTTTGCTTGATTTTCCTTCCTTCCTTCTCTTCAACGTCAACTTTGCCATTGTTTGTGTGACTTTTGCTTTATCCTCCAAGGAAGAAAAGGGAAAGCTCTTATTACTGAAGCAATAATAATAATAATAATAATAATAATAATAATAATAATAATAATAATGAGTTCCATTCAATAATAAAAGACGGGTCCAGACAATTGCCTAGAAGTGTGTGGTATGTCCCTCCGATGCTTCAAACTTCCAAATGAGTTCTCTGCTTGGTGGACTAGAACTTCACTCCTTGGAAAACCTAGAAAACTTCTTTCAGAAGTTGAAGCCTTTGTGTAGCATTTTGCCGCAGGTGCCAAAGGGTTTATTGATTTTGTTTTGTTTTATTCTTTGCAGAAACTGCCAGAGAAGGAAGCAAGCTACAGTGAGTATCTCTCCCAAGCTGACTGTTCTTCACAAATTATTCTCATCTATTCTTTTTATCTGTTTTCCATTGATGTATTTTGCCTCTCCTTCCATACACTGAAATATGTTTACCCGCTATGCTGGTGATTTTCAAACTTGACGACTTTAAGACATGGGAATATAAACTAGACTAGAGGATTCTAAGAGTTGAAGCCCACTCATCTTAAAGTTGAAAAATTTGAAATACAGTGATACCTCTAGCTAAGAACGCCTCTACTTACAAATTTTTATAGATGAGAACTGGGTGTTCAAGATTTTTTTGCCTCTTCTCAAGAACCATTTTCCACTTACAAACCAGAGCCTCCGAAACTGTAACCGGAAAAGGCAGGGAGAAGCCTCCGTGGGGCCTCTCTAGGCATCTCCTGGGAGAAAACAGGGCCAGAAAAGGTGGGGAGAAGCCTCCGTGGGACCTCTCTAGGAATCTCCTGGGAGGAAACAGGGCCTTCACCCTCCCTGTGGTTTCCCCAATCGCACCCATTATTTGCTTTTACATTGATGCCTATGGGAAAAATTGCTTCTTCTTACAAACTTTTCTACTTAAGAACCTGGTCACGGAACGAATTAAGTTCATAAGTAGAGGTACCACTGTACACTGTCCTATTAGCTGATTGATTAAAAATGGGAGGATGTTTTCTGTTTAAAGAAATCTTTCATCACTTCATGGCTGCTGCTACAATGTTATTGATGATTTTGATGATGATGATGATGATAATGATGATGATGATGATGGATGCTGTGCCAAAAGACCTCAGCCAGCATTTGAAAACAATAAACATTGACAAAAACATGATCTGTCAGTTGCAAAAGGCCACTGTACTTGGATCTGCGCACATCATACGAAAATGTGTGCAGTCCTAGGTGCTTGGGAAGTGTTCAACTTGTGATACTGTGATATGAAATCCAGCATATAAATCTCGTTTGCTGTATATTACTGTTTTTTGTGATAATAATAATAATAATAATAATAATAATGATAATAATAATTTATTTTGTTTCTCTTTATTGATGGCTTAGCTGAGTTTACAGGACCACCCAAAAAGCCACCCAGGCTTGGACCACAGGTACATAATTAATCTTTATTTTTACTATCTGTCTCTTCTCCATCTGAAGTCAGAAATAAAGCAGTTCATGCAAGAGGTCTGGAGTGATTTCCCACATGCATTAATTGATCTATCCTCATACTGGGAGGAAACATGAGAAAATTTCCATTGGGAAAGAATACATTTTCCCCCCAAAGTAATTTCCAGTTGTTTATTTATTTGGTTTTTTATTCATTTATTTATTTTTCAAAATGTGTGCAGTGTAACTGGCATGGTACAAACATAAACAAAAGCAAAGTAGGTATAGGTAAATCTGGACAATACATACATACATACATACATACATACATACATACATACATACATACATACATACATAAATCTCAATTGATAAAAGTCCAAGAGAATCTTCAAAATCTGTACATGTAAAAGGGAATGAATTAAAATCCTGGGGGATGGTATTGAGTATACTTAGTAGTATGGATATCAGTTAGAAATGAAATACAGACTTCATTCTGGTAGATGTTCCGTTGCATTTCTAATTGTTATTTTATGTCACTTTGGAAGCTTCCCAAAATCCAAACTCTACATTACATGGTAATAAAATAAGTAAAAAGGGTGCTTAACAAGAGTGATAAGTAATAATGAAGAGGAATGCCTCTGGGTTGGGGAATGCTTATTGGAGAATAACTGTGTAGCCGCTTTGTCAGATGTCCCTGCAGCCGACGCCCACAGCCAATCTCGATCGAACGGATGATCCTGTTTACAGTGATGTCATGGGGCTGGTGAAGGCTGTCCTGCGGTTGAAGAATGAAGTCAGTAACCATCCACCTGAGCGATATATTCTGGTTGTTAAGGTATGTACTTTTATTTGAACAGGTTCTCAGAATGATATATGGGAAGAAAAATGTAACACAAACATGAGACTGTCCTCAAGTGGAAACCAATCTAAGCCCATAAAATAAGAGAGTCCAGAATGAACAGGAAGGAACAAAGGATTCAGTTGTTGGGACGAAGTAACACGCAGCTGCTGACGGGGTTCCAACAGATGCCCTAATTAATTCATGAGCCTCGAGCCAAGTTTCAAAAGAAGTCCAGTTATTTATTAGGAGCAACATGTCGGCACACATCCAAGTGGAGTCAGCTCTGCCCTACATAATTTATGTTCCAACTATGACCCTGTTTGCCCCTCCACCCAAGGTGTGTCATAAATCACATTCTCCAAAGAAACACTTTCCTAGGCTGTAGAGAACACGCTATCCGACTAGCTTTGGTAACCTAGGCTGTGGCCTTGAAGAAGGTATGCATGAAATGTGCTTCTGGTTGTTGACGTGTTGCACTGTCAGTTTTTCCTCCTCCAGCCTATGGCAACTCGAGAACAGACCAGGAGTTGTTTGCGAGTTGACAATAGCCACAGTAGTCTGTTAGGATTTAGAAAGTCAGTACAGTGGTACCTCTACCTACACATGCCTCTACTTACGAACTTTTCTAGATAAGAACTGGATGTTCAATTTTTTTTTGCCTCTTCTCAAGAACCATTTTCCACTTACAAACCTGAGCCTTCAAAATTGTAACCAGAAAAGGCAGGGAGAACCCTCCGTGGGGCCTCTCTAGGAATATCCTTGGAGGAAACAGGGGCTCTACCCTCCCTGTGGTTTCCCCAATTGCACGCATTATTTGCTTTTACATTGATTCCTATGGGGAAAATTGCTTCTTGTTACAAACTTTTCTACTTTAGAACCTGGTCCTGGAACGAATTAAGTTCGTAAACAGAGGTACCACTGTATTATCATTTTATTAGCATTCATTCCTCTAGGAATACTAATAAATACTAATTAGTAATCCGAATACTAATTTTATTAGTATTCCTTTAGGAATGACTAATAGTTAGAGTCAGCTGAATTAAAAGAATCTTTAAGGCAATAGGGAATATAAGGAAGTACTATCAGAAGCTCAGAAAAACCACAAAGGCAAGCTGAACGTATATTTTGGCAGGAAGTGTTAAAATTTATTCAGGTCTCATAGCTGCAAATAACCAAAAAAAAATCTATATCCCAAATCAAAATGTGAAGCTGTAGTCATAGAAAATTGATGGCGTCCTAAAGAATATTTGTTTTTCAGTCTTCCACAGAACTCATAAAGTTCTCATAGGATTTTGCAAAAAAAACAAAACACAAACCCTCTACTCTAGACCAGTGTTTCCCAACCTTGGCAACTTGAAGATATTTAAACTTCAACTCCCAGAATTCCTCAGCCAGCAAATGCTGGCTAGGGAATTCTGGGAATTGAAGTCCAGATATCTTCAAGTTTGCCAAGGTTGGGAAACACTGCTCTAGAGAATATATCTTCCATTCATGCAAGTTCCTTAACAAGTTAGAATTTTTAAGCGATGAACCAAAATAGCTGGAAGAATTTTCACATTACATTCTGACTTCTTTCTTTTTGTAGGATGTGGGTCTTTCTCTTCGAAAACTCATTGGGAGTGTGGATGACATCCTTCCAGCTCTACCTGCCTCTTCACGCACCGAGGTGAATCTTGCTCAACAATAAAACTTTCAGATTCCTTCTTAAATACCAAGAATGATAAGAAATAGGCCTGCCAACCTTGGCTAATTTCTGGCAAGAATAATTTGTCTGAAATCTTATATCTTCTAGTACAAGAACTAAGCAGAGATAAAAGGCATTAGCAAAGAGTTTGCTTGGCTTGCAGAAGGTCCAAGATTCAATACTTGGTATTGTCTCTTTAGAGAAATGAAAAAAAACCCTTTCAGCCAATATTTTGAAAGGACTTATTCTGAGAGTCAGTAATGTTGGGGTTGGCTCGCATCTGGCTCCTTTGGTCATGGACTTTGAGGAGAATGAATCAGGTCCATCTGGGTATCATAGGCCAGTGTGTTTACCAAAGGAATCAGAAAGTGTGAGTGAGGGGGAGTTAGGGCTTGGGGAATCTCCAGAGACTGCAGAACCCCCAGCTGTGGTAATGTTTGAGTCAGATGAGGAGAGGGATATTGTGGACCCACTATTAGATGCCAGAGTAAGAAGAATGCGAGGAAGACAAGAATATATCTAGCAACATAGATCTAGGCATTGAATACTTCTATGCACAGCTTGTCATCACTGATAGTATAAAAGGGAGGATTATGGGAAATCTTGGTGCAGAAGTTCAACATTCCTATATAGAGAGAGAGAACTAACAGCCAAATACTCTCTCTTAAATCCTTCTGCAATCCTGAAATCCTGGTTTTTGAAGATACTTGTGAGTACCTGTCAATGCCCAAAACTAATGACTTGAATTTATTACCTTATGTTGGATGCTCCTGATAACGGTGGACTTTTGGCAGTCAGACTGACATTCCTATGATTTAATTGCTTCTTTCCAGCATGTTTCTTTGTAACTAGACAAATATACATAGTGACTTTGCTTTCGAGTCTTCATTGGGGATTAATTACTGATAATTAACCAGGCTGGACAGAACAAGTAATAGCACCAGAAGATACTTATGTGAAACTAAATGCTTATCAGAATAGACAACACTTAAGTTGCCACTTTTGCAAGAGTGTTTTGTGTCAGCATAAAGAAGCTTTTAAATACGCTGATAGTTTTTTTTTATTTTCTCCACCATAAAATAAAACAATATATAGTTATAAACACAACAATGCTTAAAATCAATCATATACAAACTTTTCTTTTCTTATTACTCACTCAATGGAGGCTCTTATCTCTCCTCATCTAAAAATTTCTATTAATTTTATACAACACTGTCAATTTTTGAAAGTCTAAATAAAAATTCTTTTTCTCCACCTTACTATAAAAAGTTACATTACACCAATGCAAACATTAAGTATTTCATAATTGAGGTTCTGTTTGTTAATCTATTTTGAACTATATAAAGAAATATCCCTTTGCGTTTTGAATGTATTACTTATTTTTTACTAAAAGCCAAAGCAAATAAATATGGAATCAGATATTCTCCCCCCCCCCCTCAAAAAAAACCCCAGTTAATTGAGATTGTCTTAAAACATTCTGTTAAGATTGACCTTGAAATGATACTGGGTTTAATGGCCACCTATTCCTGTGTGTCCCCCCTTGGCAGATTGAAGGTACGCAGAAGCTCCTAAATAAGGACCTTGCGGAACTGATCAACAAGATGCGTCTGGCTCAGCAGAATTCGATGACCTCACTGAGCGAGGAATGCAAGCGCCAGATGTTAACGGCCTCACATACTCTGGCTGTGGATGCAAAGAATCTCCTGGATGCCGTAGACCAAGCCAAGATGCGAGCCAACCTTGTGAAGGTCTCTTTTGAGTGATCGAGAGGGCGGACTTACGGATTTTTAAAAAACATCCCTCCACAACTTTCACATCCTGTTCCCCATCCTGCCTCACCAAAAAAACTGCTTGTGTCTTTGATTTTGTCACGTCTGTCTTCTAAGAGCAATGGAGAAGCCATGCTCAGGGCGAAGAAGAGACACTTTTAACCCCAGTGTTATGTGGACAATGCTGCTAAGGGGCACTGTGTGCATGATAGGATCCTAAGTCCCAAAGTGGGGATTCTTTGGACCAAACTTTGAACTCTGAATCGGCACCAGTCGTAGAATGGGACTTACTTCCTTTGACAGTACCTCTGGCATCAAGCGATACCGTTTGTCTCACTGGTGAAAGGAATCACAGGCAGGGATGGATGGGGTGACTTATGAGCCTCTACACTGTTCTCAGGATAAAAGATGTGAGATTTCTCTTTGGTTGATCCAAGGGTTCTAACAAGCCTAGTGAGGGAGAATACGTTTGCTAGGTCTTGCTACGTCTATTTTGACTGAAGATGTTCCCACGGGGATGCTGGTTCCTCAGAAAAGACTGTGCATCTTTCTGTGTTGTATAGAAATATATATTTAATGGCCTTTTCCGAATGTGTGCACCCTCCCTAAATCTTCTTCCCTTAATAGCCTCATTTATTGAATTTTTGAACCAGTTTAAACAATAGATCTCTGTGTGTGTGTGTCAATTCTACAGATTCAAATAAATGTATAAAGCCATAAGAAATACAGAAGGGCATCAGGGTTTAAAAAGTTGACACTGTTTCAGCCATTATAAGCTGATTAACTTGAAAAGTTACTTGTAGCTAGAGGAGGTATTCAGCAGGTTCGGGCAAAATGGTAGCGGCGAACTACGGAACTCACACCCACCCACCCTGGCATTATGTGATCCTATTTAGGCACGTTTTGAAGCTGTGTGTATGCGTGCAAGCCACTTGCAAGCTACTTGCAAGCTGTGGGCGTGAGTGAAGAAAGCGGGCGCGCACACTCACATTTGCAACCGGTTGGGAAAGTAAGCAAACACCACCTCTACTTGTAGCCACCACAATCTTTCCAGTGTTTTAGGTACAAGGTTGTAATTTTAGATGTAAATGATATTAGTATAGCTGAAGGAGGGGTGTACATATCTTCCCTCCCCTTATGAATATAGATCAAACACAGGTCTGACTCCATATTTGCTACTGAATTGTAATTTGAAATCAAAGTTTCCTGGTAAGAATTGGTATTATGCCTCATAAATATGGGGCTTACATTTTGCTACTGAAATCGACATTTCTGTTGAGAACAAAACACGTTTTGAAGGATTAGAAGCCATTAATATGTTTGTAATTGTATTGTCTTGAATGCAGGGATCTTATTCCTGAGATAGAGGAAGGGATGAGGAGGGTGAGGAAGCTAGAAAAGGTGCCTAGGAAATTGACAAGGTATTTATATTTCTTGACCTACGTGAGGTCAGCACAGTTTATCCATACTTCTTCATATTATCTTTACGTGTTTAAAAAAAACAAGTTTAGAAAACTTTGTTTGCTATGTGGTTTTTGATCCCAAAATTAAAGCAATGTTGTTTATTTTGCCTGAGATAAATTAAATATAAAACTCCAGTGGCTGATCTTCCATTTCTTCAACATTTCATCATCTTTGTTTTTTCTTATCTAAAGACCAGATGTGGTGCTATAATCCAGTGTCATGCTTTACTACCTGCACATAGAGCAGGGGTATCAAACTTGCCTTACCATGCTGTCCCTACATGATGTATCACAACTTCGCTAAAATGGGGGGGGGCAGCGCATGACGCATCAGATCCATGGACCACAAATTTCACACCCACCCCTGCCAGAGAGGTTGCAGATTTGATCCTTGAAATTTTACAGTTGAAAATTTGCAGCTGGGGGAACTCCCTGACTGCAACCTGGAGTGCAGGGGTGTCAAACTTGCATCATCACATCAACGCATGATGTATTGCAATTTTTCCCCTTTGCTAAAATGAGTTCCGGTGTGGCCAGCACATGACGTATCACGGGCCACAAGTTTGACACCCCTGTCATAGTTGGTGTAATCATTCTATTAGGCTGTCGCACAAAGGACTTGATTGCTACAATGTGCAACAGTAAAATAGCTATAATGATTACTTATAGTAATGTAGTGGCCACTCCACACAAATTTTCTGGGGGCTTCAGCTTATTACAGCTTACACTCTATTGATGGAGCCAAGCTACTTCTGTTTCAAATATCTCATTTGTAGAGTGCTTATGATACTTTGCTATATTCACTAAATTCACAGAGAATTACAATATATATGCACATTTTTGGTTGTTCGTGGAGCCAGCATTAATGGTCTCCAGATGTCTCAAACTCAAGTTGTCTCAAACTTTTCTGAAGCCCATATATTGTATTCCATCCAAAATGCAAGGATGTGTAGCCAAAATTCTCAAAGCAGATAGCAGAACTGCACAAAAATATAAATGATGATAATTAAGGGTCAATTACATTTTCAGGGGTGGGGGAAATGTAAAGAAGAGGGGAAAACAATTAAAACAAGGTTGGTTAGGCTGGATGTTTTTAAAAAATATTGTATATTCACTTGCTGTCGGAAACCCCTTGGCAAATTATTGATTCTTACAATTACTCTGCATGATGCTTGAGGGTGTTTTAAAAAGCTAAATCAATTACTTAATCACCCCTTAAAAGTAAAAAAAAAACTGAGCATTTTTCCAAGCTAGCCAGGGTGGAAAGTATTAAAGGAATAACATTTATAGTTCCTTGATGCCTCATTAAAAAAAAAGCAAAACACTTGGCTCTGTTGATTTTAATGACAGCATGCAGTCACCCTTTACCTATATCCACTGCCCCAAATCTTTTATAGTGGCTCCAAAAAACCATTGCCTGCCCCTGCATTATGGCTTAGTTATAGTTAAGAACCAGGCCTAAAAAGTGACTAAATTGACTGCAGGTGCTTAATCCAAGTGAACATGTTGATAGAGAAACAGGACTACTCACCGAATTGGAGAATGGGACAGGATTCTCAATCAAAAAAATACCAATTCTACTTTCTGAACTTTTGTAAAAAGTAGCATTTTAAAAATCCGATTGCAAAGATGTTATCCTAGCCCCAAAGCTGCACTGTGATGAGCCAGTAAAAATGATTTGCAGACTTTCCATGAGCAGTGATTTGCTCAAGACCAGACATACATTCTGCTTGCTTTTGTCTTCTGTGAATCCATCCACTTTGCTTGACAAAGAGGAGCTGAGGGCACTGATAGTGGGACTACTGGTTAGTAGTGATGGGCGAACCCAACGGTGTTCGGGTTCGGCAAGTTTGGCTGAATTTTACGCAAAATTCAGCCAAACCCGAACCGAACTCGAACCCGAACGGGGAATCCCTCCCATGAAGAGATTCCAGGGGCGGAGCCTTCACGTCACCATGGAATCCAGGAAGTGATCACCTTGGCGTCCTTAGCAACTTGCCGGTGACGTAAAAGCTCCGAACGGCAAACACGACCCCGAACTTTGCCCGAAGTTTGGAAAAATTTCGGGTTCGTGTTCGGCATACCGAACACCGCAAAATTCGGTATGGACCTGAATTGTGCAGGTTCAGTTCACCCATCACTACTGGTTAGCCATCAAGGATGACAGTTTGTCAGGAGAAGGAACCACAGAAAAGGGGAAATCAATTGCCACTAGCCAAAAAGAAGGATGGGTCCATATATCGACCCATCCTGGCATAGAAACATAAAAGATTTGCAGCAGAAAAAGACCTCATGATCCATCTAGTCTGCCCTTATACTATTTTATCTTAGGGTGGATATATGTTTATCCCAGGCATGTTTAAATTCAGTTACTGTGGATTTACCAACCACGTCTGCTGGAAGTTTGTTCCAAGGATCTACTACTCTTTCAGTAAAATAATATTTTCTCATGTTGCTTTTGATCTTTCCCCCAACTAACTTCAGATTGTGTCCCCTTGTTCTTGTGTTCACTTTCCTATTAAAAACACTTCCCTCCTGAACCTTATTTAACCCTTTAACATATTTAAATGTTTCGATCATGTCCCCCCCCCTTTCCCTTCTGTCCTCCAGACTATACAGATTGAGTTCATGAATATTTCCTGATAGGTTTTATGCTTAAGACCTTCCACCATTTTTGTAGCCCATCTTTGGACCCGTTCAATTTTATCAATATATTTTTGTAGGTGAGGCCTCCAAAACTGAACACTTTCTGAACACTGCCATCTTCTTTTAATGACCCCATAATCCCTTATGGGGTGGAGGTTGGTCAACTGAGTGGAGGGAAGTGTTTACTGGCTGGAGGTCCTTCCTGTCGTCGATGCAGAGTTTCATTCAGCAGATATATTTTCCTTGTGCCCAGAGAGAGAAATAGTTGCCTCTCCCTGGGATTGAACTCACAGCCTCCTGATTGTAAGGCGAAAACGCCACTTCTAGACCACTGCACCACTCCTCCATCCATCCATCTTGTCATATTTTCAAACATTTTTTTGCCTGCAGTTCATAGGGGAATCTCTAAAAAGTAATCTGAAAACCAGGTTTTAAATCTTTGATCTTGTACCCTCAGATTTACAGAGATGAGTGTGCATAGCAAGAGGAAGCCTGTAGGCCAATTATAGAGGGACATCATTGTCTCTTAACATCTAGGTTGGTTCTCAACCTGTAGGTCAGGACCCCTTTGGGGGTTGAATGACCATGGGGAAAGACAAATTTCCCATGGTGTTAGTAACTAAAGCTTCTATTCTGGCACCTTGGAACATATTTTTACAATCCAACCAATCAGGCGTTTACAGTGGGAGTGTCCCTCTGACCTTCCTGCCAATCAGCTTAAAGCTCTGTTGGGAGAATTGACGCTAGACTTATGGTTGGGGGTCAAAACAACATGAGGAACTGTATTAAGGGGTCGCGGCATTAGAAAGGTTGAGAACTACTGTCCTAGGAGAAGAGGACTGCTGGTGTGATTTCACAGGAGACGTGTGCACCTGAAATCTCTGTGCTTCACAGGCAAAAAAAATTGGACTCCTATCTGAAAAACTTCACCAATAAATAAATCTGCTAATTTTCAGCAGCAAACAACCAAGGAATGAATTAGATACTGAAAAAACAAGCTTCTTTTAAAAGATAAATGTTCCCCTTGCATACATGTGCTGGTTGTTCCCAACTCTAGGGGGCAGCGCTCATCTCTGTTTCAAAGCCAAAGAACCAGTGCTGTCTGAAGACGTCTCCATGGTTATGTGGCTGGCATGATTAAATGTCAAAGGATCATGGAACGCTATTACCTTCCCGTCAAAGGTGGTCCCTGTTTTTCTACTTCCATTTTTAACTGCTTTCGAACTGCTAGGTTGGCAGAAGCTGGAACAAGTAACGGAAGCTCACTCCATTACGCAGTGCTAGGGATTTGAACTGCTGAACCTTTTGATCGACAAGCTCAACATCTTAGCCACTGAGCCACCGCATCCCTACTTTTATCTATCATCTATCTGTCTGTCTGTCTGTCTGTCTGTCTATCATCTATCTATCTATCTATCTATCTATCATCTATCTATCATCTATCTATCATCTATCTATCATCTATCTATCTGTCTATCATCTATCTATCTCTCTATCTCTCTATCTCTCTCTCTCTCTATCTATCATCTATCTATCTATCATCTATCTATCTATCTATCATCTCTCTATCTCTCTATCTCTCCATCTCTATCTCTCTATCTATCTATCATCTATCTATCTGTCTGTCTATCTATCTATCATCTATCTCTCTATCTCTATCTCTCTCTCTCTCTCTATATATATATATATATATATATATATATATATATATATATCATCTATCTATCTATCATCTATCTATCTATCTATCTATCTATCTATCATCTCTCTATCTCTCTATCTCTCTATCTCTATCTCTCTATCTATCTATCATCTATCTGTCTGTCTGTCTGTCTATCTATCTATCATCTCTCTCTCTATCTCTCTCTCTACCTCTCTCTCTCTATCTATCTATCTATCTATCTATCTATCTATCTATCTATCTATCTATCTATCTATCTTGTTTTCATGCCCTTATTCAATGTGATAACCTCCAATTACACCATCTTACAACACCCATCATCCCCAGCCAGCGCAACCTTTGATCGGAGTTGCAATCCCACATATCAAACCAAAATCACATTGGAAGCCGTTGCTGTGCCCTAATCGAGGAACAGAACCCAGGATGCGATAAGTTGGAAACATTTTTTTACTGTCATTAACAGTAGTTCTCAGAGGGTATGGATGACTAGCTACTATCTTAATAACACTTCTACTTTAAGTGCCTTAATAGAAAATTTATTATCCACCTGACTGCTCGCCAGAGCAGGAAGATGAGGTATAAACCAAATGATTGCATAATAAATATTTTCCATGCATCTCCAGAAATTCTCATAATTTATAAATCCTCAACACAGAGACTCCCCAGCACATTTTTGTAATACAAGGAATTAAGTGCTGCTTCAACAGCAGGTAACAAAGAGACTTTGTTAAATCAAAGCACTTTCCCAGTTTGGATAATATTCTAGCTCAGTCACATTGTGACGTTTTCCCACTTCTATCGGCTTTCTAACTTTTCCCTTGGCTTTTCTGGAATAACAGCAGATAAGCTTAATGAGCCACAGCATCAGCAATTTCTGCCCACTGCACTATACGAGCCCCTTTTGTGCCCCACATCATATTGCTGAATAATGGTGCCATGATTTTCTCTTGATTTTTGGCGAAACAAAAATATGTAAAACACGTATACGCAAAACCTCAAGTTTAAATTTGCATTATAGTTCTTTGTTGAGGTTAATAATTCCTGGGCAAAAGATAACTGGATCAAGAGGATGATCCTGCTTTTGGCTTCTTTAGGAAGTCGAATGGAAGTTTGGGTGGCATTTTTGTGGACTCTGTCCAGTGGTGTTAATATACTTAAAGGCAGCGTCTTCATCCTGAATATCAATGCTAGATCATGCCTGCCAGAAATGGAGGAAGGAAAAGTCCAATGGTCCCCAGCAAACAGACAAAGATAAACATCCAGAGGAAGATGCGGTCAATCACCATGGCAACATATTTCCAATCTTCTTTGACCTGCAACAAATGAAAAATAATGGCTAGGGTAAGCGATCACCAAGTTAACAGGAGTTATTTTATTTATTATTTATTTATTATTTGGATTTGTATGCCGCCCCTCTCCGAAGACTGGGATGGGAAAATTTAAAAACATATCAAAATGCTTCAGTAACTTAGTCCAGCTGCAGTAGGTTGCAGTAAGCAAGAAGACATAGTAAACATCCATGTGCCATAGCATAGAATAATTATCCATCAAAGTTAAAATAGAGAGAAAGTAAAGCTAATAGGATTGGGCTGAAAAATCCAGGTGATTACTAGATAGCAGCAAAGATGATACTTTATGGTATCCCCTAGTTTTCTATTGAGTAGCTGTCAAGATTTTGTTATTCAAGATATGGCAACTCTACAGAGCATAAAGTAGAAAATCCAGTGTGCTGGATGAAACTATTCTGTTAATTGGGTTCATTTGGAGTTGGGAGACTTTGATTAACGAAAACAAAATCTTCCAAGCTTTCAAATGGGTGCTGGAGCCCATCTTCATGGAATTTCTCTCTAGCCTAACTTCTCTGGCTAAACTGCAGAGGTCTTCAAACTTGGCAACTTTAAGACTTGTGGACTTCAGCTCCCAGAATTCTCCAGCCAGCATAGCTGGTTGGAGAATTCTGGGAGTTGAAGTCTATAAGTCTTAAAGTTATCAAGTTTGAAGACCTCTAGGCTAGACAGAAGTTCCCTGAAGGTGGTCTGAAAGCTCGGAAGACAAAACCTCTGGTCCCAGTGACTGACCCTGCAACATTATCCTGGGACACAGTACAGTATATTCCCCTTCATTCATGAAAAACAAAATTGCCTGGGAAAGATTTTGGCAAAATGTAGGGAAGATGTCTAACTCTTCATTTGGAGCACACAATTCCATCTAAATTGGGTGAACCTGAATAGAAAGCCTTTTTTTAAAAAGAAAGAAAGAGAGAGAGCTAAAACAAATGTCATGTGCCATATAGATCAATGTCCCTACTCTTGTACATTGGGTGTTCAAAGAGAAATTACCATTACTTTCTGTTCTGTCTGGGCCTGGTACTAGTCAGAAATAAAGAGACACACATGCTGGTCAAAAGCTGATCATAGGCAAAATCTATTGGTAAAACAAATCATGCAATTTACTGGTTAATTTATAAGGAATTTCATGTTAGCTGCTTTCTCTCTAATGAGCTGGAGATAAAAACTCCTGTAAATCTTAGTCCTTTGAAGTCTCTCTGGCAGCTTGAACAGACTTACAGTTCAATAAAACTGTGCAAAGAATATCACTGGCATGAAGGAAAAGGATATGAACTCAGAAAAACTTCTCAGCTTTGATTCTCCGATATCCATGATGAGGAATGTAGTTTGCCATGCCCACTTTCCCTTAGAAAGTCCCTTATTTATTGGCAAGGTGTGGCCAAGTGTCCCATAGCTCTAATAGCTTAAATTAACTTAAATATTAGATTTGTTTTACATTGTATTGTTATTGCTGTGAGCCGCCCCGAGTCTGCGGAGAGGGGCGGCATACAAATCTGATTAAACTTAAACTTAAACTTAATAGCACCAAGAACCCCTTCTTTTTAGATATTCTTATCTTGACCACATTTTCCTGACTCTTGCATCTAACAGGGTATCTTCCTCCTCATCCTCTGACTCACTAAGTCCCATACCTGGGGGTGCTACAGTCTCTGGTGGTCCCTCAGTCTCCAATTCCCCTTTACTCTCAGACTCAAACAGTAAGAACACTGGCCTGTGATGCCAGTACTCATCCATCTCCTGGTCCTCGAAAATCTGTGACCAGCTCAGCCAGACGTGGACCACTCACAACACTTTCTTTCAGGCAGGGTATTAAATCACAATACGTCCTTCCATAGCTAAAAGAGTGGACCTTGCCCAAAGAGGAATTTTAGGGATGGAATCCCTATGGGCAGACCAATCTGGACCCATTGCTATGTTTGCACGTTGCATAATAAAGGAGACTACCGAATATTGGAGAATTATGGTCTATTGGTGAGACTAACCAGTGCGATTGCATGAGAGGTTTCTATCACAATTGTGAATGTGTAATCCTCCAGCCTGTAAAAAAAAATATGGTAGCAGAGATGGCACTGCCTTAACTGTTCTGCCTCAAGGTCTTTCAATGGCATGCAAGTTACAGAAAGTGCATTCAGGATTCTATTGGCTTCTATTTCCTTCCCACTGAGAGTTACCTGCAGCTTGGAAAACTTCTACCAATGCTGATGCTGCTTCTTAATTTGTAATGAGACAGTTTTGGGCAGGCGTAGATGTGTCCCTGGAACAGAAAGTTGAACTGTCCTCCAAGTTTTATTGCTTGACTGATTGATCGATGAGGCTTCACCTTGCCTCAGTTTCAGTCAACACTTAAGATATTCACAGTCCAACAATAGCACTAATAAAGGCAAGGCAGTGAAACACTGTAATATAGCTTCCCACAACATTCATTTGCGGCATCTCGTCTTTTTTCAGCCGCCTGGTCTCAAGAGGCCTTCCACAATAACTAGTTGGCAGGATAAGCTATTCCTTAAAGCTATGTTTGTATATCTGTGTGTGTAGTAATGGGCAGCCAAAATTTTCACTGCCACACTGTGGGTATGGCTTATTTTGTGGGTGTGGCTTAATGGTCATGTGACTGGGTAGGAGTGGCTTGCTGGCCATGTTACCAGGTGGGAGTGGCCTGAACGATCATAATCATTCATGTGAACTGTTAAGTCCTCGACTTACAACCTTACCAGTGTCGCTTGCTGGGGTGACAATTTGCTTCGTGTTTCTCACGCTCTACTTCCTGGGTTGCCCCCCCCCCCGCCTCAGGCTGGGTAGCTAGGCAAATGGGTGCTGCCAGAAGCATAAATGCTGCCAGCGCCGCTTCCACCCATGCCTTCTGCTTGCACCTCAGGCGGGAGGTGGCCGCGGGAGGCTGGAGGGGAGCTGGGCAGGAGAGAGGGAAGCTCGTCCAAGGCCAGGAAGGAGGAAAGAGGAAAAAAGCAAGGAGCACAGATGCAGCAGCAGGGGGGAAAAGGAGAGCTGAGTCGAGACCAGTAATCTAGGAAGTGACAGCTGCCGATCAGCTGGGGCTGCGCACGCATCTTCATTTCCGCCGGTGTAACTACATTCCACCTCATCCTGCTTGTTGCCCACCCCTGTGTGTGTGTCTGTGTGTCTATGTGTGTACATAAAAGAAGTCCATTTCTGTACTTCCTGTCATTGCCTAAGTCCATGATGGCAAACCTATGGCACGCATGCCAGCCAATATCGGAGGGCACGCAAGACTTTGCCATGTCCCTGAAGCCCCGGAGGCAAAAAAAATCCCCCAACAGACAAACCAGAATTTTGGAAAAAACATATTTGCAGTTTGCCATTGTGCTGGCTTTTGCACTCCAGAAGGTTCGGGGAAGATTCCTGAAGCCCCGGAGTGCAAAAACAGCACAATTGGCAAACTGGAAGTGCGTTTTCTGCACATTTGTATTGCCCATTGTGCTGATTTTTGCACTCAGGAACTTCAGGAATCTTCCCTGAACCCTCCAGAGTGCAAAAAACAGCACAATGGCAAAATGGAAGTGCATTTTCCCAAACTTCTGGTTTGCCCGTTTGGGCATTTTTTTTCTACCTATCACACTTTTTATGCGCACTAAATGCCTTTCCAGATGCAATTGAACATTTCACTAATTCCTTTTTCTTACAGTTAATAAAACTCACTTTTAAATCATAAACGTAATGCTTCAAAGAGCCTGGGTGGTTAGCGTGCAGCACTGCAGGCTACTTCAGTGAACTGCTAGCTGTAGTTCAGCAGTTCAAATCTCACCACCAGCTCAGGGTTGACTCAGCCTTCCATCTTTCCAAGGTGGGTAAAATAAGGACCCAGATTGTTGGGGGCAATATGCTGATTCTGTAAACCATTTAGAGAGGGCTGTAAAAGCACTATGAAGTGGTATATAAGTCTAAATGTTATTGCTATACAGTATTCCCTCGATTTTCGCAGGTCCAAACTTCGCGAAAAGTCTATACCACGGTTTTTCAAAAAATATTATTTAAAAAATACTCCGTGTTTTTTTGCACACCAAGGGTTTTCTGGGGCTCCCCGATGTACAATACTGTGTATTTTAACTCTCCTGCCCCCCTCCACCTCAACTGTCCTGCTTCTTTAAATAAAAGCTTCATTTCCGCCCCAGCCTTTTGATCCCACCCCTTTAATTCTCGGAGCGTTGGTATGCTCCAATTGAAGATGAGCCTTACTGCCGCCCGCCGCCGCCGTGAGCACAGCAAAGCCCCCTGCTTGCTGCCCTGTTGCCCCTGTGGATTCTGGTGGTAAGTAAAACCAGGAATGGAGGAGGGAGGGGGAGAAAGGAAGGAAAGAAAAGGAGCATCTCTACTTTGTGGAAATTCAACTTTCACGGGCGGTCTCGGAACGCATCCCCCACGAAAATCGAGGGAACGCTGTATAACTGGATGAGCCTACCAGTCACAATACACACACACACACATACACACACACATCTTCAGGTGACCTGGAAGCCCTTTCTCAATGAAATGGGTCAGTTCGATTTGTTGATTCTTTCTGAAAAGAAAAGGAACATCTTGTAAAATTCCAATGAAGTTTCAGCTGGAAGGAGCTCCGAAGGTTAAAACGAAGACGGCATGCCATATCTGGCAGACAATGGAGTCATAAATTAACAGTGCAGTCCAATGGAGGCTGAATCAGCATAAGTCCATTAAACCTAATTGATCTTATGCGCAAATAAAAAATACTGTAGAATCAGTTAAATGAGTCAGCAAAAGCAAAATATGCATTGTGGATGGCAACGGGAGAGTTTCGTGAAAATATGTGTCCTTGAATTACTGTGTTGCTATTGTGATTTGTGATTTTGCACCAATTCAGATTATATTCCTTCCTGATCTCTACCTTCTCCCTTCTCCTATCTGTTGTGGTTCAGCCTGAGGCTCCTCAGGGACCGGCTGCGTCTCTGCTGGATCCAGGCCCGGAGGAGGAGGACAGTGAACAGGAGGGGGAGGACCAGGCAGACGGGGGAGAGGAAAGTCAGGAAGAGGATGAGGGGGAGCAGCCTGAGAGCCTCGGGGGGGCCTCTCCCCAGCCAGTAGCCTGGCCTCATTGGATGAGGAAGCACAGGCTATAATTGACATGAGACAGCGACGTGCAGCTCAGAGACGGGACCAATTAGAAAGGTATTGGCATCACTGAATTGGCAACAGCATGGCCCTTTCAGCCATGTGGAGTGTTATCAACTGGAAGTTCTGTGACCCTGCTTTGCTTCTCAGTGTCTCTGATCTTGGCTTGTGGCCTAGAAGACCGGAAGACTTGGGGGAGGCGTATGTTTGTTATCTCCAGCGTTGTTTTTGACAGCAAGAATCCTGTTTTACTTCACGGCCTTCGTGAAACATCTTTGAAGTTTCAGCATGTTCCTGTTTGTAAGGACATTTTCTGTTACCTGTGTTTGCTTTGAATTATATAAACTGCCTTTGATTTTTACCAGTGTGTCTGGTTTCTCTTTTTGGGTTGGTGTTTGCTTCTGGAGGGACCCAGACAGAACACTATCCTTCTATCCTGCTAGGCTGATTTCTCTCTTAGATCTAATTATTCCGGGGCTAAGAACAACCTTGGAGACAGCTTTTCCGGCTACTGAATTTAAGTAATTCCACACGATTTAAGTGGAAGTGAGAAAATATTCCTCAGGGCTGGAGATATATGAAAAAAGACTAAATGAGAAGGACAAAGTTCTAATCCAGAAAACTAATCAACAGTGTGATCAATGCCTGGAATGCATTACCTGGTTTCTTCCCCAAACCTCCAAAACTTTAACCCAAGAAGCATTTAAAGGGAGTGCATAAGCACACCAGCATGGCTACCACCCCGTCCTAATATTCCCCTTTATTTGTATCCATTTCATGTATTCATAATCACGGTTTTACATACCGCATTTTTCGAAGGATAAGACGCACCGGAGTATAAGACGCACCTTAGTTTTGGGGGAGAAAAATAGGGCAAAGAATCTGCCTAGCAGGTATTCATCTGGCTAGCATCCTTAGTCTGGTCAGCTTCAGCACATTATTTTATCCCCTGCTTAGGGCTTTAAAAAACCTTATTCAGAAAAAGTAACAATGAAAATGCTTGCAAGCGAGTAAGAGCTGGGAACATCTGGTTAGGGCTGGAAAGAAACATTTGGAGCAAGGTAGAGCAATGGGAAAAAAACCTGCAAAGACTTAGGGCTTGGAAAACATTCTTTACAAAGAGTAACAATGAAAGAATCTGCAAGGTAAGAGCTGGGAATATTGTTAGCACCTAGTTAGGGCTGGGGGGGGACTTCAAAAAAATCTACATTCAAAGATGCACCTGAATTTTCAGCCTCATTTAGGAAAGAAAAAGGTGCGTCTTATGCTCCCAAACATACGGTATGTCTGTTATCTAATACGTGCTTGATGAAAATAAATAAATTAAAAATTTCATTATAAATGAAAACAGTTCTTAGTACAGTGGTACCTCTACCTAAGAACGCCTCTACTTACGAACTTTTCTAGATAACAACCAGGTGTTCAAATTTTTTTGCCTCTTCTCAAGAACCATTTTCCATTTACAAACCCAAGCCTCCGAAACTAACCGGAAAAGGCAGGGAGAAGCCTCCGTGGGGCCTCTCTAGGAATCTCCTGGGAGGAAACAGGGATGGAAAAAGCAGGGAGAAGCCTCCGTGGGGCCTCTCTAGGAATCTCCTGAGAGGAAACAGAGCCTTCAGCCTCCCTGAGGTTTCCCCAATTGCACGCATTATTTGCTTTTACATTGATTCCTATGGGAAAAATTGCTTCTTCTTACAAACCTTTCTACTTAAGAACCTGGTCAAGGAACGAATTAAGTTCGTAAGTAGAGGTACCACTGTACTTATAAAATTAAAACAAATGAGATTTGCTGGGAGAAAACAAGCATAATAAGATATCCCAGCAAAACTGGTCTTCCACCCTATTTCTTTGCTCCCTAGTACCCAAGAAGGAAGCTAATCTCTTCTCAAGAACCATTTTCCACTTACAAACCGGAGCCTCCGAAACTGTAACTGGAAAAGGTGGGGAGAAGCCTCCGTGGGGCCTCTCTAGGAATCTCCTGGGAGGAAACAGGGCCTCCACCCTCCCAGTGGTTTCCCCAATTGCACACATTATTTGCTTTTACATTGATTCCTATGGGAAAAATTGCTTCTTCTTACAAACCTTTCTACTTAAGAACCTGGTCATGGAATGAATTAAGTTCATAAGTAGAGGTTCCACTGTATCTCAGACTTAGAGACTCACCGAGAAATCTGCATCCTCAGCCCTCAGGTGATTTGCTATGAAGTGCACCCCTTCCAGCGCCTTCAAGATGCTTGGAGACAGACGGATGCCCTGCTCAGATGAAGCTGAATTTTCTGTTTTGATAGTGGCTGGGCGATGAACCAGCTCCACAAATCTCCTTCCCAGATGTTGAGCACTGGTGTAGCGATACTGAAGGCATTGGTGGTGACAAATGCTTTGCAGGGGTAGCCGGCCAGCCTGAATCATCTCTTCATGATTCTCCTCTTCCTCATCCCACCTGTCGTCCACGTCTGTCTCCAGCCAACACTGTGAAGTGCTGAGACTTTCGGGAGGCATGTCGTATTGCGCAATCACTTCTTCACTGGTCACCCTCAACCCTGAAGCTATGACTGGAGGGCGTTTCATGAAGAGCCAGCGAGGAATGAAATCCAGAAAAACGTTCTGGACCCAGTGTGGCATCTTGTGAGTACTGGGTGAGCGGTGGTGGACGTTGAGAACAAAGACTGTGATGACGATGGAGAGGGTGACAAAGATCATGGTGAAAAGCAAATATTCGCCAATCAGCGGGATAACTAGGGAAGTGGATGGGATGATTTCAGTGATAAGTAGGAGGAAGACAGTGAGGGACAGAAGGACAGAGATGCACAAGGTGATCTTCTCACCACAGTCGGATGGCAGGTAGAAGACCAACACAGTCAAGCAGGAAATGAGAAGGCAAGGGATAATGAGATTAATGGTGTAGAAGAGAGGCAAACGGCGAATGATGAAGCTGTAAGTGATATCAGGGTAGATCTCACTGCAACAATCGTATTTCTTGGTATTGTAGGTGCCCACCGCACTGATAATGGCCCACTCCCCACTTTCCCAGTAGTCCTTAAGGTCAACGTGGTGCTCCATGCTCTCCAGGTCAATCTTGGCCTTGTCATAAGTCCATGAACCGAATTTCATTTTGCAGTTCTGCTGATCGAAAGGGAAGAAGGTCACATCAATGCTGCAGGAGCTCTTATAGATGGCTGGCGGCACCCACTTCACACTGCCATTAGAGAAAAGGTGAGCCTTTATCATGTGGGTGACAGCAAACTCTCCATCGGCGCTTGAGAGGAAAGAAAAGAGGAGTTAAGAGGAGGTGGCTTACCCTTAAACAAACTTCTGCATCTTGAGGCATTATATAGGGACAGCATTGTAGTCTGCCAATCAAGAAAGACTTCTAATATATTGATTTGTTGTTATATGGATATGTTTTATGCTTAAGACCTTCCACCATTCTTGTAGCCCATCTTTGGACCCATTCAATTTTGTCAATATATTTTTGTAGGTGAGGTCTCCAGAACTGAACACACATTTATTAGTCCTCAAGCAAGCTCTGTTCAACAAACCATCCGGCTCAGATTTGTTGCCCCCAGCTGTGCCTAACTCTTCACTTCAGGGACAATGTAAAATGTTCTCTATGCTGCCTACCAATACAATGGTACCTCTCCTTATGAACGCCTCTACTTACGAACTTTTCTAGATATGAACCCGGTGTTTAAGATTTTTTTGCCTCTTCTCACAAACCATTTTCCACTTACGAACCCGAGCCACCACCGCTGGGAAGCCCCACCTCCGGACTTCCATTGCCAGCTGAAGCGCCTGTCCTTGCGCCGCTGGGATTCCCTTCGTTCTTGCCGGCACCACTGGGAATCCCCACCTCTGGACTTCCGTTGCCAGCTGAAGCGCCTGTCCTTGCGCTGCTGGGATTCCCCTGAGCCTTTCCCCACTGGGATTCCCAGTGATGCCGGCAAGAACGAAGAGAATTCCAGCAGGGGGAGGCTCAAGGGAATCCCAGCAGTGCAAGGACAGGCACTTTGGCTGGCAATGGAAGTCCGGAGGCGGGGATTCCCAGCGGCGCAAGGCAAAAGGGGTGACTTATGGGATGGGTTTGCATGCATTATTTGCTTTTACATTGATTCCTATGGGGAAAATTGCTTCTTCTTATGAACTTTTCTACTTGTGAGTCTGGTCACGGAATGAATTAAGTTCGTAAGTAGAGGTACCACTGTACTTCTGTAGGATTTCAGACAAATTTCTGAGCTCTATCTGGTGATGCTGCAGGGGTGGGTTCCACTTACCTTCACCATGACATTTTGAGTGGCAAGTTCCTACCAGGAGCACCGTACCAGTATGAACCCACTGATGATGCAATTTTTGGCTATTTTTTTCTGGTGTCTCCATGTCGGAAGAAGCCTGCCCACCTGCCCTCATCACAATACTGACCTTTATTCTTCATCTGAAGCACAGCTGAGAAGTTCCTTCTCAGGAGATGGGAAAAAATACTTCATCATCAGTGGGTTCATACTTATGCAGCACTCTGGACTGCACCGGTAGAAATTCCCCACTGGATGTTTTGCGTATGTGCACATCCTCTCATGCAATTTGGCTTCTGCGTATGCGCAGTAGCTGGAATCGGCCGGAAACAAAGCAGCTGATCAGCTATGCTTTGGGAGAAGTAATAAAGGTCAGTGTTAACCCAGGGCTGGGCAGGAGGGCCCTTTTTGAAGCAGTAAAAGAGGAGAAGTCATCCAAACAGGGAAAATTCACCAAAAAAGTCCAAAAACCCCTTGCCTAGAAAGCCTAGAACTACGGCACCTAAAACACGATTTAGGTAATTCCCACAAGATCATATGCTGCAACGTCCTACTGGTCAATAACTACTTCAGCTTCAACCGCAACAACACAAGAGCACGCAACAGATTCAAACTTAATATGAACCGCTCCAAACTTGACTGTAAAAAATATGATTTTAACAACCGAGTTGTCGAAGCGTGGAACTCATTGCCGGACTCAATTGTGTCAACCCCTAACCCCCAACATTTCTCCCTTAGACTCTCCACGATTGACCTCTCCAGGTTCCTAAGAGGACAGTAAGGGGCGTACATAAGTGCACTGGTGTGCCTTTCATCCCCTGTCCAATTGTCTCACATATCATATATATTTTCTTCCTTTCATATATCCTCTCCTCCAAGTTCACCTTTACCCTTATATATATTACTACGTCTATTTTTCTTCCTATGTATTGGTGTATTGGACAAATGAATAAATAAATAAAAATAAAAATAAATTAAAAAAGAGATGGCGGCATGCACCGACCAGCACTGACCGAATCCCATCCGCAACATCACCAGGGGGTCAATATCGGTTTGGGAGATCCGGTCCGAACTGGGAGGAACCCACCCCTGTGATTCTGGCAACCAAACCTCTGACCTTCCCTCATCCAGAGTCTGTCCTCCACTAAAAATGCCAATAGTTAAACCCATCTTGAAGAACCTGGGGTGTCTACAAGCTGCTTGTTTGGGGAATCAGCAGAATAATTGTCAACTCTCATACAGAAGAGCAACTGAAAGCATTTAAGGAAGTTTTAAATGTCAAATCATCTCAATAAACTGTTTGACCTTCAAAGGGGAACAGAACATATAACCGATTCCAGCCTCACAGCATCTGCAATGCATATTTAAGTGTTGCTTTTACGCAGGTTAATAATATATTGATGTATTCGCATGGGCAGATCAAAGCTGATGGGGCTATTTTCTAAGAAAGCACAGGGGGTTGCACATTTCTCAACTCAGTATTGCTTTAATTCAAACGTAAATACTTTACAATTTGCATCATTTTAAGAATTCATGGTCTGCTATTGCCTTCACCATTTCTGTGATGACTGCTGGATTGGCTAGATCATAGCAGCAGCAGCAACATGTGGGAAAGAGTTAAATGAACCGCTTCCTCCCAGATCAATAGATTATAAACAAAATAACAGCGCTGAAAGGGACATTGGAGATCTTCCAGTCTAATGGCCTGCTTGAAGAGGAGACCCTATATCAATGATGGTGAACCTTTATTAGTTCACATGCCAAAAGGAGGGGATTAATTCCATGTGGGGCTCCCCACATATGTGCATGTGACACCACCACCCCCTCCCAATACACGATGTCATATCTGTTTTTCAGGCTCTAGAGCAATGATGGCGAACTTTTTTTCCCCTTGGGTGCCAAAAAAGTGTGCCTGTGTGTTATTGTGCATGCATGAGTGCCCACACCCATAATTCAATGCCTGGGGAGGATAAAAACAGCTTCCCCCCACCCCTCTTGAGGCCAAAAATGGCTTATTTCCCAACTTCTGGTGGGCCCAGTAGGCTTTTTAATGGCCATTCCCAGGCTCCAAAGGCTTCCCTGGAACCAGGGGAGGGTAAAAACGCCCTCCCCCTGGAGGCTCTCTGGAAGCCAAAAGTGCCCTCCCAGTGCCTCTGTTTGAGCCAAAAATCAATTGGCTGGCACACCCATGAACGTTGGAGCTGAGCTAGGGCAACGGCTCATGTGCCAGCAGATATGGCTCTGCATGTCACTTGTGGCATCCATGCCCTAAGTTTGCCATCACTGCTCTAGAGCCTTTCTAGGAGCCTGGCGAGGGTGAAAACGGCCTTCCCCAAACCCACCCCCATACCAGAGACCCTTCCAAGGACAGAAATGGCCCATTTCCCAATTTGAAACATTTCTAGCCTCTGGAGGACCTCCAGGGGAGTGAGGAAGACTATTTTCACCCTCCCCCGGCTCCTTAAAAAGGCTCTGGAGCTTGGGGAGAGCAAAAAATGGGCTTTCTACACCCCCTTCAGAGGCTGGAAACAATCTCTTTCCCAACTCCCAGAGGGCCCAGAAAGCCCAAAAATCAGCTGGCTGCTACTCGCGTGCTGTAGATTCACCATAACTGCCCTATAACATTCAGGACAAGTGGCTGTACAGTCTCTTCATAAAAGCCTCCAGTGATGCAACATCACAACTTTTTGAGCTGTTCCACTGATTGATTGTTCTCACTGTCAGGAAATTTCTCCTTAGTTCTAGGTAGGATCTCTCTTGTCCTGCCCCTCAGATGCTTTGCACCTCTCCTCAAATACTACAAGGCAGCTATCAGGTCACCCCTATTTCTTATCTTCAATATAGAAACATAGAAACATAGAAGTCTGACGGCAGAAAAAGACCCCATGGTCCATCTAGTCTGCCCTTATACTATTTTCTGTATTTTATCTTAGGATGGATATATGTTTATCCCAGGCATGTTTAAATTCAGTTACTGTGGATTTATCTACCACGTCTGCTGGAAGTTTGTTCCAAGGATCTACTACTCTTTCAGTAAAATAATATTTTCTCATGTTGCTTTTGATCTTTCCCCCAACTAACCTCAGATTGTGTCCCCTTGTTCTTGTGTTCACTTTCCTATTAAAAACACTTCCCTCCTGGACCTTATTTAACCCTTTAATATATTTAAATGTTTCAATCATGTCCCCCCTTTTCCTTCTGTCCTCCAGACTATACAGATTGAGTTCATTAAGTCTTTCCTGATACGTTTTATACTTAAGACCTTCCACCATTCTTGTAACTCTCTCCTAGGTCCGACTGATCAGAAGATAAATAAGCTTTCCCTTATCGATCTGGCCCCACTCAAATCCCTGGAAATCCCCCATTCAAGACCAGTCTCGCCCACACGCACCTTCAGCCTTCCCAGTCTCTCAACTTGCCTCTGGAGCTTCTGCCCATCCCTCCGATTCTCACCTCAGTAGCCTTGGCTCATTTCAAATGCCTCCAAGCGAGCTTAACCCGGCCTTCCCCCCCCCCGTTATATGTTAGACATACCTAGTTCCCTTAACCATTCAGCCTACAGTTTAGCCTCTGTTCTGCCGGGCTCTCTGGTAGGAGCCTCCCGATAATTCAAGGGTACAAATTTCAGACACACACGCGTTTGAAAATTCAAAACAATGTTCTTTATCCCAAAGGTCAAAATAAGCTAAGCACTCTTTTTGTATTGCAAAGAGCACTCATTCCAAAACAACTGGGTAGTCTGTACAATTAAGTAGTTAGCTAGCAGCTGTGAAGAAACTTCACACCCCTTCTTCTTCCAACGAAGTGAGACACACTCACACACATTGCTCTGCTTTGTTTTCAAAGGTGTGAAAAATCAACAAGCAAAGTCCAGAAACCAGCAACCCAGGATTCCTGACGAACTGCAATCAGATACTCTTCCACAATGGCCAAACCCATATGCTGCTATTTATAGCAGCAGCCCTAATTACTGGAGCCCCACCCAAACACAGGTGGCCGCTCTCATCTCCTGTAATATGTCCTTACTTGGTTTCTTCTACGCATAATTCTGCGCTTGCGTGTATCCAAAACGTCTTCATCCGAATCAATGGAAGATAAGGGAGATTGACTGCCTGGGCTGTGTGCCAAGCCCCCCTCTTCCAAGTCACTCCCACCTTCTTCTTCGTCCGAGGAAACTAAACTCTGAACTGACTCTGTCGGCAATAGCACAGGCCTGTGACATGTTGAAGTTTCCCCTGCATCCACCTCCCCATTCCCTGGGGCAGGAGCTGGGCCAGAGCCAACCGCAACAGCCTCCTGGCCTTTTATCATGATTGTTGCTAAATATACCAAATATGGTATACTTATGTATATCCTGGGCAATCTTGTCTGTCGTCCTTCCCATCAAATGCTTCCCTCCTCACTTCCTGCCCACAACTAAAAAAATGTCAAAGACATGAGACAAACAGACTAGCACCGAAGGCAGAACTGTTATTATTCATGAGGGCCATTTGATGGCAGCATAATACCAGCCAATTGAAGAAAGCCATTCCTTGTGGATTAAATTAAGATTTACGCACAGAGAGAAATAAAATACATTTGCCAGTATTCCTTGGAGGAGAACAGGCTGGGCATCGTCCTTTAGGTTTGCATTGCTATTGAGGGAATACAACATTTCAGCCGCAGTTAAAAGTGGAATGCAATATCATATTGTGTGTGCAGAAAGTAATTCATTAAGATCCAAATCTGCTATTGTTTCAAGAACAAACCTAAAACGCAGCACAAGTTTGGAACTGTAGAGACCACAAATTTTGCTCAAGACCACCCAGGAATCAGGATAACAGGACAAATGATTGATAAGAAAGAAAATTAAAATACCCGGGGGAAAGGGGAAATAGGAAATATCTTTTTGAGAGAATAATGTATAGAAAATGTAAATAATTTGTAAATATTTATTGAACAAGCATAAAATAAGTATTATGAGAAATGTAAAACAGATCTGCTATATAATGTCCAATGTTTTTAAATATTTTTTGTTTGTATTATGTGTTTGTAAATAAAAATTTATAAAAAGAAAAAAAAGGCCACCTATGAATCAGGAGAGATGATATCTGGATAAAGTATGGTTTGTTGGAGCAATCGCAGATTCACAGCCTATCTCCACCAGAAGATAGGGCTTTCTGGTAAGCTGGACAAGAATGGGACAACTGGGACACCTCACCCGAAATGTCTCACAGTTTGACAAAATATTTCACTGGATAGAAAAATCTCACAATAAGGATGAAATGAATGCTCAATTTGCCTAACCGTATTCTAAGTCTCATGAGTTATAAGTAGCAAATTGCACCACATATTGGAAAACTGCTGAGCTGGAATGTATTAAGATTGAGCATCTTATTCAGTTGTTTCCTTCCTTGGAATAAACAAATTATTGTTTTTATGATATTGTACAAGTAGAAAGACTGTTAGTCTTCTTGGACCAGAGTACCTCCAGAACCGCCTGCTACCGCACAAATCCCAGACCGATAAGGTCCCACAGAGTTGGCCTTCTCCGGGTCCCGTCAATTAAACAATGTCATTTGGTGGGCCCCAGGGGAAGAGCCTTCTCAGTGGCAGCCCCGGCCCTCTGGAATCAACTCCCCCCGGAGATTAGAACTGCCCCCACCCTCCTTGTCTTTCGCAAACTACTCAAGACCCACCTTTATCGCCAGGCATGGGGGAGTTGAGACACCTTCCCCCAGGCTTTTATATTTCATGCTTGGTATGTATGTGTTGTTTGGTTTTTAAATATGATAGGGTTTTATATGCTTTCTTTTTTAATATTAGATTTGTTTTGCTATAACATTGTTTTTATTATTGCTGTGAGCCGCCCCGAGTCTTCGGAGAGGGGCGGCATACAAATCTAATAAATTATTATTATTATTATTATTATTATTATTATTATTATTATTATTATTATTATTTTGAAAGACAATTATCACTCCCTGCATCATTTGCATTTCATTTCTGTTAGATCTTACTGTCTTGTACTGGACCTTTGCCCAGATTTGCCTGGTGTACCAGCTGCAGTTCTATTTGGACCAAGAGAGCAATCATGGGCTTTCCTAAATATGCCCATGTCACACCAACATTCCGCAGTCTGCATTGGTTGCCGATCAGTTTCCGGTCACAATTCAAAGTGTTGGTTATGACCTATAAAGCCCTTCATGGCACCGGACCAGATTACCTCAGGGACCGCCTTCTGCCGCACGAATCCCAGCGGCCAGTTAGGTCCCACAGAGTGGGTCTTCTCCGGGTCCCGTCAACTAAACAATGCCGCTTGGCGGGACCCAGGAGAAGAGCCTTCTCTGTGGCAGCCCCGGCCCTCTGGAGCCAACTCCCCCCAGAGATTAGAATTGCCCCCACCCTCGTTGCCTTTCGTAATCTACTTAAAACCCACCTCTGCCGCCAGGCATGGGGGAATTAAGACTTTTTTCTCCCCCTAGGCCGTTACAACTGTATACATGGTATGTTTGTATGTATGTTTGGTTTTTATATATTAAGGGGTTTTAATTTGCTTTTAGTATTGGATTTTATTGTATATTTTCATGATTGTTGTTAGCCGCCCCAAGTTTTCGGAGAGGGGCGGCATATAAATCCAATAAAACTTAAACTTAAACTGAAGAGGCTCTATGCACAGTCGCTCAGGCCCTCATCACCTCCTATCTTGATTATTACAATGTGCTCTACAGGGCGCTACCCTTGAAGAATGTTTGGAGACTCCAAATTGTCCAGAATGCAGCCAGACAAGTTGTTATGGGTGCACCTCAGTACACCCACATAACACCTATACTCTGTGAGCTGCACTGGCTTCCTGTTGTAAGTCCCTCAAAACCAATCAATTCCAAATGAAGTTCAGAGCTATCTTGAAGCCAACTTTTGAAATTAAGTTAGAAGAAAAGGAGGCCTAACCTGTTCCTTGAAATTCTCTGCTCTCCCCTTGCAGCAGGTTAGTATCACAGCAGTTGTCCACCACTCCAAAAATCTATTCAGGCAATGTTCACATAACATTTCTAATCTAATTACAGAATTAATTAATTCTCTGGGTTGTGCTTTATATATATGGTTTCAAAGTCACAAAATGACCTTGATTCCCATCGTACATTAAGCCCCCAAATAATTTTTTAGCAAAGGTCAAGAGAATCAAATTGAGCATCTGATCTTAATGCAGCCATTACATTTGTAGATGTTTGGTCCAATGTGCTCAGTGGGAACACTCACTCTTAGTTTCAAGGAGCATCCATTTGGATACAGAACAGGCAGAGTGTCATAGTTACCATTAACATAAGGTGACCAGATGTCCCACTTTTGGCAGCACAGTCCTGCTTTTTACCAATTTGTCCCACGTCCCGCGGCGTTTTTAAAAAGTCCCAATTTTTTGAAAGACATACGTTGATTGATTCCCTGGATTTGATTGCTTTGGAGCCGCAATGCTCCTTTGATGCCGTGCAATCATGTGGCATCCAGGGGTCCCTTTGCACATGCCCAACAGCGCACAAGAGAGAGAGAGGGAGAGAGAGAGACAGAGACAGAGACAGAGAGAGAGAGAGAAAGAGAAAGAGAGAGAGAGACCGTGCGCACTCCTATCTGGCGTTCCAGCATAAGAAGGAACCATGAAAGCAGAACAGGGAAGCTATTTTGCCCTCTCCCTTCACTTACTGCAGTTTCTACTGCAATAAAAGGTCCGGAAAAGTCTGTAGAGACTTTTACAGTCATCACCCTCCACCACCACCCCATCAATCCCACTTCACCGAATTTATAATCTGGTCACCTTACATTAACAGAGACAGGTTGTCTCCCAATTTGATTCTGTAGGGGAAAATATATAATAACCTTACTTCCATTTCCCAGAGTGTATTATGATTCTGGACTATATTTCATTCAGCCCCTTTATTTCATGACATTTAGTGAAATTTACCTCTGTGTGTTCTTTGTTCATTAGCCTTTTCTATGTTAGGTTTTAAGGAAGGTTTTTTCCCCCCTCAGTGCAATGTTGAAATTTCTTTACATTTGCATTTTTCACTGTCCCAGTTCACCCAGATGTACAATATTATCACCTACTTGTTATACAGCACAATATCTGGGATCCAAATCATCTCAGAAGGTACTCGAATAGAAGTCACGTTGTCAAAATCTGTTGGATTCCACTGGAGCTTGTAGTCATTCCATTCCTGATGGCAAGGGAGAAGTCTTTGCTTAATAATAATAATAATAATAATAATAATAATAATAATAATAATAAATGATGATGATCCACTGGAACTTGTGCCTGAACTACCATTTACCAGTGGCAAAGAACTGGTGGGATCATAAGCCCGAAAAAGTAGTCAAAAATGAGCAAGCGAAACTACTGTGAGACTTCCGACTTCAGACTGACCAAATTCTGAAGCATAACACACCAGACACTGTGATCATGGAGAAAAAGAAAGTATAGATCATCGACATCACAATCCCAGGGGACAGCAGAATTGAGGAGAAGCAGCTAGAGAAATTAGTGGAATACGAAGATCTAAAAATCGATCTGCAACGACTCTAGCATAAGCCAGTGAAAGTGATCTCAGTGGTACTTGGCACGCTGTGCGCAGTACCAAAGGATCTCAGCGGACATTTGAAAACCATCGGAATTGACAAAATCTCCATCTGTCAATTGCAAAAGGCCGCTTTACTGGGATCGGCAAACATAATTCGCCGCTACATCAGGCAGTCCTAGGTGCTTGGGAAGCGCCCGACTGGTGATGAAATACAAAATCCAGCATAGTGATCTCGTTTGCTGTGTTGTATTGACATAATAATAATAATAATAATAATAATAATAATAATAATAATAATAATTTATTAGACTTGTATGCCGCCCCTCTCTGAAGACCCATTCCTTTCTAATAGGATGATGTGATTATTTACAAGAGCACAGGAAAATGTATTTATTTATTTGTTTATTTACAAGAGTTAGACTATATGGCCACCTCAGTGGTGGGTTTCACTTACCGTTGCTACTGGGAGTTTGCACATGCAACACTTCTGTGCATGTGCAGAATCTTCTTGCACATGCGCAGAACGTCCATGATGGTGTCCGGGCGAGTGGGTGGAGCCTCCCGTTACCACTGCTACCGGTTCACCCAAACCGGGCCTAACCGGTAGAAACCCACCACAGCGCCGCCTATCTCATACAATGATTCTAAGTGACTCATAAAATATAATTCAGAAAGCATAATTCAAAAGAAAGATATTGTTCCTCCCGTGCACTAGACCAGTGGTTCTCAACCTTTCCAATGCCATGTCCCCTTAATACAATTCCTCATGTTGTGGTGACCCCCAACCATAAGTCTAGCACCAATTCTCCCAACAGAGCTTTAAGCTGATTGGCAGGAAGGTCAGAGGGATGCCCCCACTGTAAATGCCTGATTGGTCAGATTGTAAAAATATGTTCCAAGGTGCCAGAATAGAAGCTTTAGTTACTAACACCATGGGAAATGTGTCTTTCCCCCATGGTTTTAGGTGACCCCTGTGAAACAATCATTCGACCCCCAAAGGGGTCCTGACCCCCAGATTGAGAACCAATCTAGATGTTAAGAGACAATGATGTCCCTCTATAATTGGCCTACAGGCTTCCTCTTGCTATGTAGACTCATCTCACTGTGGGAAATTTGTTTTTTCTCATGGTCTTAGGCGATTCCTGTGAAATGGTCATTCGACCCCCAAAGGGATCCTGACCCCCAGGTTGAGAACCACTGCACTAGATCAAACATCCTCATAGCTCAACCAAGTCCTAGATCAGTGATGGCGAACCTATGGCAATGGTGCCACAGGTGGCATGAGGAGCCATATATGCTGGCATGCGAGCCGTTGCCCTAGCTCAGCTCCAGCATGCATGTACACACCGGCCAGCTGATTTTCAGTTCACACAGAGGCTCTGCGAGGGCATTTTTGGCTTCTGGAGGGCCTCTGGGGTGATGGGGGAAGCCTCTGGAGCCTGGGGAGGGTGAAAATGGGCCTACAGGGCCCACCAGAAGTTGGAAAATGGGCTGTTTCTGGCCTCCCGGGGGCAGGGGAGGCAATTCTTGCCCTCCCCAGGCAATAAATTATGGGTGTGGGCACTCACGCAGGCGTGATAGCTCTGCGCATGTGCTTTTGGCATCTGAGGGGGAAAAGGTTTGCCATCACTGTCCTAGATAATATTTGGGGCAAGAATCAGGTCTTCACAGTCCTCCACAAGGTTAAAAGTGTAGGAATCCCTCTGATCTCGGGTAGAAGGCTGCTCAAAAGGGCTGGGGTGGCACATCTCGGAGGTCCCACTGGAGGGCCACAAGAAAGAGTGGGGACCGGAAGCACCCCCGTTTTACCTAATCTAGTAAAACAGGTAGATACCCGCAAGAGAGGCAGTTCTGCAAATAATCTGACCTGGTCCCCTTTCCCCTGCTACCGATGCGCTTCAGGTGCAGCTTTGCTTCTCCTGCATGCGCACATGCATGTCCCAGTGTGTTTTTATTTTTGCACATGTGCAGGAAGCAAAATCTCATGAGGAGATGCACATGTGACCGAGATTTCAGCAATTTTTCTGCTTCCGCGCATGCACAGAAGCAAAAAATCACCAAAATCTTGCGTGCGTGCGTTCCCCTTGTGAGATTTTGATTCCTGTACATGCGCAGAAGCCAAACCATGCTGGGACATGCGCAAATGCACACAGGAGAAGCGAAGCTGTGTGCACAGCTCAACTTTTGCTACCAGTTCGTCATCCTTTCATGCAGTGTTTCCCAACCTTGGCAACTTGAAGAGATCTGGACTTCAACTCCCAGAATTCCCCAGCCAGCGAATGCTGGCTGGGGAATTCTGGGAGTTGAAGTCCAGATCTCTTCAAGTTGCCAAGGTTGGGAAACACCGCTTTAACGTTTCAGTAGGAACCCACTATGCCCCATGCCCAGTAATGGGCAGCCAAAATTTTTACTGCCACACTGTGGGTGTGGCTTATTTTGTGCGTGTGGCTTAATGGTCATGTGACTGGGCAGGAGTGGCTTGCCGGCCATGTGATTGGGTGGGAGTGGCTTGAACGATCATCATTGTTCAAGTGAAATGTTAAGTCCTCGACTTACAACCTTACCAGTGTCGCTCACTGGGGTGACAATTTGCTTCACATTTCCCGTACTCTCCTTCCTGGGTTGCCCCCCACCTCAGGCTGGGTAGCTAGGCGAACGGGTGCTGCCAGAAGCATAAATGCTGCCAGCGCCGCTTCCACCCACACCTTCTACTTGCACCTCAGGCGGGAGGTGGCCAAGGGAGGCTGGAGGGGAGCTGGACAGGAGAGAGGGAAACTCGTCTGAGGCCAGGAAGGAGGAAAGAGGAAAAAAGCAAGGAGTACAGATGCAGCAGCAGCAGGGGGGAAAAGGAGAGCCCAGCGGAGACCAGTAATCCAGGAAGTGACAGCCACCAATTAGCTGGAGCTGCACACACATCTTCATTTCCGCCGATGGAACTGCGTTCCACCCCGTCCTGCCTGCTGCCCACCCCTGCCTGTGCCACGTGAATCTTTGAAGTATAACCAACACTTTGAATTGCACCAGAACACAAGTGGAAACTGTGTCTAGTAGTTCTACTTGGGTGAGCTTCAGGGATCCCAAACTGTGTGTGCTGCTGTATTCTGGACCAGTTCCAATTTTTGGATGGTCTCCAAGGGCAGCCCCATAAAGAGCACATTGCAGTAATCCGCCGTGAGTCTCAGGAGAAGGGCAACATAGAAATCTAATCAATCAGTCAATTAATTAATCAATTCAAATGACTAAGCCTTGGGTAATTATAAGCAAGGCCTCCTGGTCCGGCAATTGGTTCAGTTGGTGCACAAGACGAATTTGTGCAACAGCTCCCCTGGACACAGCTGCCACATGCTCTTCCATCAGGAACCACGAGTCCAAGAGAACCCTCAAATTATAAGCCAGAAATGTAAGGGGTAATGTTAGAAATATCAGAAATATTTTTTTTTCCTGCAAAGCAGCTAGATTTATAGGACACACTAGCCCAGAAAAATCTAATTATGGTTAATAATAACCAAGACCATATCATGGGAAAGCAGCTGTTAGCTTTTTATCGAATTTGATGGTATGAACACAATGATGGCATGTTCATCTCAGACATTGTCTTCCTTGGTTTTTAAAAAGGATTATATGAACAGACCATAGCTCTCAAAAATATAATATATTGGCCACCCTAGAGTAGACACCCACCGTATTCAGACATGGGTAAAAGATGGAAAAACAACACAAGGTTTGCTATAATGCCCTCTGGATTCTCTATTAGAAGTGAAAAAATGAAGGAGGACACAACCCCCTTTACATGGTACAAGACCCATATAATGTTGTAGTATTTGGATAATCGATCTTTGGAGGCTCTTAAATTCAGTTTTGCTAGATTGTTACCTGTCCTGCTTACCTGTTTCAGCCAAACATTTGTGGTCATCATTTGATTCTTTTCATCCTTTGCAGGCAAAGAAAAAAAAAATTGAGGTATTTGAATTTAAAGGAAAGACACATATTAAATTCTGTCGCCATGATGGAACATGTTAGATTTTTTTTTTAATTTTATCTATAATTTTTGGATCATGTGTGGACTTCCTTTAAAGAAGTATACTGAGACCCTTTATATCCAAACAATATATTTTCAATGTTTAGTATATGCAGTTTAGAGAATATGGATAGGAAAGAACAGTTAACTGTACAGTGTTCCCTCGATTTTCACGGGGGATGCGTTCCGAGACCGTCCGCGAAAGTCGAATTTCCGTGAAGTAGAGATGCGGAAGTAAATACACTATTTTTGGCTATGAACAGTATCATAAGCCTTCCCTTAACACACCCCTAAACTGCAATTTCTCATTCCCTTAGCAACCATTTAGATTATTACTCACCATGTTTATTTATTAAAGTTTATTAAAAAAAATATTTATTAAAGGCAGACAAAAGTTTGGCAATGACGTATGACGTCATCGGCTGGGAAAAACTGTGGTATAGGGGGGAAAAACACAAAGCATTTTTTAATTAATATTTTTGAAAAACCGTGGTATAGCCATTTCGCGAAGTTCGAACCTGCGAAAATCGAGGGACCACTGTATATATATAATATATATAAACCACACATAACCTTTTCTGGTACAAGCCGATACAGGAGGCAAGCCTGTAGCCTAGAGGCTAAGACCATTGTCTTACAAGGCAAAGACCCAGATTCAAATCACAGTAAGAGTATGGCTACCTGATGAGGGCAAATAAGCTCGAAATAGAAATAAATCTATAGCAGTCTCCCTTCCTTTTCCTTATATGCAAAAAGATTGTTTGGCCTGTGAAGCCTCTTTGCTGGACTGCAGCTCCTTTTGGTCTGTTCACTTCAGATTCCTGGTGTCTTCTGCTTGGTGCTTCTAGGCGCCAAGACTAACATCTCCTTAACTTATGTCAATCAAATGATGTGTGGGCGGTTCCTTCTGTTGCTTTTCTGTTTAACTCCTTGCAATACCAGTGAACAGTAAGTTACCACTCCAACAGCACAGTGGTTAGAATGCAGTATTGCAGGCTGATTCTGCCCACAGCCAGGAGTTTTGAGCCTGAGCAGTGCAAGACTGATTCAGTCCTTCATCCTTCTAAGGTCAGTAAAATGAGGACCCAGATTATTGCAGGTAACATGCTGACCTTATAAACTACTCAGAGCACTGTAAAGCACTATGGAGGGCAGTGGTGGATTCAAATAATTTAACAACCGGTTCTCTGCTGTAATGACCGGCTGGGTGGATGTGACCATGGTGGGTATGGCCAGAGGTGTGACACTTGGCCTCCTGCACCCCCTTGGGAGCAAAAACAGACCATGGGGTCCATGCCCCATTTTATGCCTAGGAATACATAAGAACCGGGATGGTGCAGTGGTTAGAATGCAGCACTGCAGGCTACTTCAGCTAATTGCTAGCTGTAGTTTAGAAGTTCAAATCTCATCACTGGCTCAAGGTTGACTCAGCCTTCCATCCTTCTGAGATGGGTAAAGTGAGGACCCAGATTTTTGAGGGTGATATGCTGATTCTGTTAACTGCTTAGAGAAGGCTATAAACAGACCACTGGGGGGGAGCACCACACCCCTCTTGCTGCATTTTGGGCCTAGTAGGCCTCCCTGCACTTACCTGGGAGCCAAAATGGTGTGTGTGTGGGTTTCTGGAAGGGGCAGTAAAAGGAGGGACCAGCCATTTAACTACCAGTTCTCCTTAACCACTGAATCTCACCACTGATAGAGAGATATATAAATCTAAGTGCTACTGCTGTCATGTTTTCCAAAACATCTAAACATGTTTTAAACATATCCCTGTTTGTTCCTTGTCACCAAATCTCTCTTCCATGATATATATACTGTAATGCAAATTATTTTCTAGGAAAAAAATCCTCTAACACATTGATTTTGAAACAGCAAAGCCAATTCCAAAAGAGGGATCCAACCAGAATCCTTTCTCTTATTTTCATAGTTTATTGACAATATAATTAATATGTGATTTCTCCAGTTGGAAATATTTTTGCTACAGAAAGATCATGTACCAGTTTGTATACATACCACATCAATTAGCTGAGCTATGGACAGTCCAAACCTGACAATCACAACATCAGAGGTATTGGGGACTGGCCTGGACCACCGGTTATAAGCATGGAAAAGATATCTGAAGAGCCGTTCTTCTGCCTGGGTTTGTGTCCGGCCTTGGAGAGATGCAGATTCTGCAAATAGGAACATGCAAACCTAGTATGGTCACTCTAACCAAACTTTAAAAACTGCCACAGCATTCTCAAATATTGCAAACATAAGCATTGCAAGTCAATTTCTAAATCAGTTTGAACAACAGTGAAATTAAATATTGAGATCAATGTTCAAACATGACCGGATGCTATTTTTAAAAAAATATTTAAGCCGAACAATCCTTCCACATTTCTTACATTAATCATTCTGACAACCCTATAAAGCCAATGTCAGCAATTTTATTGAGCCTTCAGCATCTGTAGATGATTTTGCATAATGGGCTAGGCAGCTCAAATAAATAAATAAAAATCCCCCCACCCCCAGATCCTACAAGACTGCTGTATTCTGCAAGAGTTTCTCATGCAAAGGTCTATGCAAAGAGAACAAACTCCATAAGCTCTTACATACTGGCGTGAACTCGCATGAGATTGGGGTAATTTTTGCAGGTAAGGAAGTGAAGAGTTGTGTGGGTAGATGGCAGTTATATAAATTTGTTTTATTTATTTATTTATTTATTTTTAGGTTAGATTTTTAAGTTTATTTATCACTGAAGTTAACACATAGCAGCAAGTTCTGTGTTGGCTTCAATTAAAAATAATCACTGTTTCAGCCCCCAAATTGAAGTCAACCCACTCTTAATACAAAGCACTTGGTTTAAAGGTAAAGCACTTACTCTGAAGACAAGAAATTCAGAAGAAAAGGAGGAGTGAGTGATTCCTCCACAGATTATGTATATGAAATGACACTATATAAATGTTTCAAAAGGCAGATTACCAATACCAGAAAGAGCAATGTCTATACACAGCAAGGAATAAAAATGCTCAGCAAAAAGATTACCCAAATACTTTCAATTTCAAATTTGTTAATCAATCAATCAGTTGGTTTCATTATGGAACCAACTACCCACCGATGTCTGTACTGCTCCCACCCTACTGACCTTCAGTAAGGCCACGAAGACTTGGCTTTTCCGGCAGGCCTGGGGACCATGAACTAACAACTGACAGGGCCACACTGTATGAATGGTATGTATGTATGGGATTATGACTGTTTTATAATTAATGGGTTTCTTTTAATACGGGGTTTTGTAGTTTTTGATTATATTCAACTTCTTCTTTATTGCTTTGTATCTATTTGTATGTTCTATTTACAGTGGTACCTCTGCTTAAGAACTTAATTCATTCTGTGACCAGGTTCTTAAGTAGAAACGTTCTTAAGTAGAAGCAAATTTTCCCATAGGTGGGTGGATGGATGGATGGATGGATGGATGGATGGATGGATGGATGGTTAAACAGATTAAATAAATAGATAGTTAAATAGATAAATAGATACATAGATAAATAGATAAATAGATAGATAAATAGATAATTGAAGTGGGGGAGATGAGCAAAACTACCTTAATTATACTAGGCATAAATTGTGTAGGAGAATTGCTTTGGTAGGCTTTCAAGATTCTGATATGTTACCTTACCAACAATAAATATATTTCCAGAAACTCGAATAGGTCTTGTTTCTCGAGTTCGTTAGCTTTACAGAAATTGGGAGTATAAGTATAAGACAGTATCCTGGTCTAAAAACTTAATCTGAATATTGCACATAATATCCGCTTCAAACACCCTTTTAAAGGTCTGTTATTCTGAATAACAGAGTTGGGAGGGACCTTTGAGGTCTTCTATTCCAACCCCGTGCTCAAGCAGGAAGCCCTATACCAGTGGTTTCCAACCTTTTGGGGGCCATGTCACATCTATTTATTTGCAAATTCATTTTCTTGTTCTTCAAGATGAGATCATGCATTTGGATAAATAAAATGACTAACTACTGGTGACAAATAACTGTCAGGATAGAAACAAATCCAGCAAAGGGAAAAGCTAGTAAATCACATAATAAATAGGTGGCTTTGACTCAGGCAGCTTTCCTTGTCCCCCCGTGATCAGACTGACACAAAGCAAAAGTAGCCGTTTTGCATTTGAGAGGCTTTGATCTGCCCCTTGGCTACCCAGGGTTTTTCCCCCCTGCTGTTGGCAAGTGGATTTGAAACCTTATTTAACCCTTAAAGGGTTAAATAAGGGTCAGGAGGGAAGTGTTTTTAATAGGAAAGTGAACACAAGAACAAGGGGACACAATCTGAACTTAGTTGGGGGAAAGATCGAAAGCAACGTGAGAAAATATTATTTTACTGAAAGAGTAGTAGATCCTTGGAACAAACTTCCAGCAGACGTGGTTGGTAAATCCACAGTAACTGAATTTAAACATGCCTGGGATAAACATATATCCATTGTAAGATAAAATACAGGAAATAGTATAAGGGCAGACTAGATGGACCATGAGGTCTTTTTCTGCCATCAGCCTTCTATGTTTATATGTTTCTATATAGACACAGCCCTACATCTCTGTGAGTGGACTCATTGGGGAAGCACTGAAAGAAAGAACGTACAAGAGAAATCAACACTCAAAGAAGCACGTGACAGACACCCAAAAACCCACCTGTTAACTCACAGATGATGAAGGAAACTTCAGAAGGACATTTCCCTTGTTTTGTAGCTTGTTCATACATTTATTGCTATATTCGTACACAAGGGTGGGCTACTGCCTCGATGGGGGGGAACGCAGTGGGGTAGCGAAAATGGAACTCCACCCCAGAGCACCCAATTTGCACTAAAAGATGTTGAAAGAAAATGCAGGGCATCCAACATAAGCCACGCCCACAGTGTGGTAGTAAATTTTTTGGTAGCCCTTCACTGTGGATAACCATCTCTCTGAAGTAGAGTAGGCTTTCCTGCCTGAGCAGGGGACTATAAGACCTCCAAGGTCCCTTCCAACTCTTTTATTTTTTTTTTATTATTATTATTATTATTATTATTATTATTATTATTATTATTATTATTATGTCACCAGGGGAGCCATCTAACCACTATAATGTCATTGAACAAACTGCCAACAATGTCTCATCAGGATTCAACTCCAGACACTAGGAAATGACTTCTATAGCATCTCCTCTTTGGCTCTGAATAGAGAAGTACAGCCAATAAATCAATGGTACTTCTCACCCAACCAAGGGATGACTTCCTCCAGCAATTTTTCATCAATGCTAAATGATGCAGGTGAGAGGATGGGCATTGCAGCACCCCATATGCAAGGGCCTATAACCTGGACCACTCATCCCTTACCCCTACTGACAGGTATTACCTACCCAGGAAGAGTAAAACCACTATAAAACCCCCCAATTCCTGAAACCTTATAGTCTGTCCAGAAGATACCCACTGAGTAATTAAAAAAATAAATCTCTTTAACTAACATTCCTTTGAAACATCCCATTAATCACTCCCGACACTAATTTGCATAATAAGACACTGTTTAAAAAGGAAGGTGGATAATTTGAAATTTGAGGTGGTGGAGGGGAAAACATAGTCATCCCTTACCTGACAACAGCACAAACCAAAAGGATAGGATGAGCCAGGAAGCTGGAAATCCACTCATAAACAGCTCCATCTTCTCAGAGATTGTTGTTCATCACTTTCCCATGAAATTCTTGGCCCAGGGATAGAACTCTGGTCAGTACTGCTTTCACTGGCAATGTCTGACAAAATGATACCTAGGAGGTGAATTAATATACATGAATATACATGTACTATTTCGTCCCCATCAGGGAAGGTGTGGTTGGCTCTGGCCCAGCTTCTGCCCCAAGGAATGCAGGAGAAACATCAACATGTCATAGGCCTGTTTTATTGTCGACAGAGTCAGGTAGTTCAGTTTCCTCGGACGAAGAAGAAGGTGGGAGTGACTTGGAAGAGGGGGGCTTGGCACACAGCCCAGGAAGTCAATCTCCATTATCTTCGGTCGATTCAGATGCGGAAGTCTTGGACCCACACAGGCGCAGAGTTACGCATAGAAGAGACCAATTGAGGACATATTACAGGAGATAAGAGAGGCCACCTGTGTTTGGGTGGGGCTCCAGTAATTAGTGCTGCTGATATAAATAGCAGCATGTGGGTTTGGCCATTGTGGAAGATTATCTGATCATTGTTCTTCAGGACGGCCTTGCTGTTTCTGGACTTTGTTTGTTGATTTTTCACAACTTTGCAACCAAAGCAGAGCAAAGTGTTTGTGTTTCACTGGAAGAAGAAGGGCTGTGGCGTTTCTTCACAGCTGCAAGCTAAGTACTTAAGGACTGATTAAGGGAATTGTACAGACTACCAGGTTGTTTTGGGACGAGTGGTCCTTGCAATACAAAAAGAGTGCTTAGTTTATTTTGAATTTTGTGATAAAGAACATTGTTTTGAATTTCCAAACGTGTGTGTGTGTCTGAAATTTGTATTAAATTTTTGGAAGGCTCATACCAGAGAGCCTGGCAGAACAGAATGTGGCATCATTTGGGTTCCTTCCTGGTTGACAGCTGGCTAGTCTTATCATTGGAGGAACTTCTCATCATCTGAAAATTGAACATCAATAGGGACCTTCACAGTGTAGAGACATGTTGTCCCATATTTACGGGGGAACAAAAGACAGTAAATATTTTGGTTGACGCTTAAAGCAGGACACTCAAGCAAATCTGCAGGCAAGGACAATAGGGCCTAGAACCCTAACAGAATGATATAATGAGGAAGGAAGTAGGACTGGTGTTAACAATCCAGTATGTTCCTCCATGATTTTCTTTCAAAGATATGAAGTTGGTCAGGCCAGGATGCATCCATTCTGTGCACAATGCAAGGCATTCATTTTCTCCATTATTTTCCATTTTTAAAAGCACCTCAAATGTTGACATCATCCACTCTGGGAAAGTTCTGTGTCAGATCTAAGCCATCAATTGAGTTAGAGACTTTGGCCTGCCACAAGTAGACTAGTACCATGGGAATTAGGAGGGGTGGTTGCATGAAGGGAAAGATACTAGCCACAACAAATTCCTTCTTGAGGATTCAGTGGAAGTACGGAGGAGGTCCCTGGATGTAAAGACAACTGGACTGGTCCACATGATAAACCTGTGGATGTGGGAAAGAGGGATAAACCTGGAGGGGGAACTGTAGGAAAAGTTAGTATGGCTCTGTTAATAAATTGAAACTTGGAAGAAGGCCAAGGTTTGGATTCTGATTTATTTCTCGGAAGTTTATTGGGACGCTGGCATTCTGAAGGCTGCAAATACAATAATGGCAGGCCCCATAAGGCTCCAAGTCACATTCTTTACATGCTATAATTTTTAATGAGGTTCATCATAATATAAAATACAAATGCAAATAAAGATAATAGGGAAATAAGGGAAGAAACAGAAGGGGACAAGAAATGTGTGGTGAAGGGGACAGAAAATAGAACAGTAACCTCCAAAATACAAAACACAGTTACAACCTCAGCTTTTTACTTTTGCACATAGAGAAAATACTAGTCATTTCTATTACAACAAATTAATCTAATCCACAAAACCCAAAATCAAAATTTCATATATATATGATCCGACATAAAAAAACATATAGCCCCTCCCTGGTACAGAGCTGGAAGGGATCTGATCTGATAGCTCAACTGCTAATTCTCTGCCTTACAAGGCAGAGTCCACCGGATCGAATCCCAGTAAGGAAGGGTGTGGCTAGCTGATGAGGCCAGAACAAGGCCGAAATGGGACCATCCTAGTCTCCCTTAATTTTAAAATTCCAGCTAAAAAAACATTTGACATATATATATTTCCAAATCCTACACGGGAAGAAACCCGAATATACCAAGACCGTCATACCTATACCCGTGAAAATCTACGAAAACATATATATACAAGGCAGAGGCTACCAAGATCAAATCCCAGTAAGGAAGGGTGTGGCTAGCTGATGAGGCCAGAACAAGGCCGAAATGGGACCATCCTAGTCTCCCTTAATTTTAAAAAAATTCCAGCTAATATTTTGAGTGTCTACACGGGGCAAAACCCGAACTCAGAACAATCTACATACATATACCCGTGAAAATCTAAGAAAACAATATATATATATATATATATATATATATATATATATATATATATATATATATATATATATATATAGGGGGTGTTTTCGTAGATTTTATATATGTTTATATATATATATATGTTTTCGTAGATTTATATATTCTATTATTATATTATTATATATTTCGTAGATATATATATATTCTGTTAGAATATATATATCTACTTCTGTTAGAATATATATATTCTATATATTCTGTTTGGAGGACAAAATCTAGGAGTGCTCTCTAAGTAGAAGCAAACTGTGTAGGTTCTTTTCTTCAATTAAAACAGTTAATTTTGCCCTCTCTGCTAATTCCATCGGTTTTTTCCATCTGCTCTTCTATTGTGGGAATTGACCCGGGTCACATTCTGTGCGGCCCTGTTTTTGGTTATAATCACATCAGACCATTTGTAATATTCAGGGCATCTGGTTCGATCTCTTGCTCTCTCTCTCTCTCTATCTCTCTCTTTTTTTTTTTTTACATTTCCTCATCGACACAGAGACTGGCTAGAACAGCATACAGATATCAAAGAATGGGTCATTTCCACACAGAAATGTCAAGAAACTAAGACTTCAGGAGAGCCGGGGTGGTGCAGTGGTTAGAGTGCAGCCCTGCAGGCTACTTCAGCTAACTGCTAGCTGTAGTTCAGCAGTTCAAATCTCACCACCAGCTCAAGGTTGACTCAGCCTTCCATCTTCCAAGGTGGACAAAATGAGGACCCAGATTGTTGGTGTTGTGGTTGGCAAAACAGTTGGGGGCAATATGCTGATTCTGTAAACCACTTAGAGAGGGCTATAAAAGCATTATGAAGTGGTATATAAGTCTAAATGCTGTTCAAGGATCTCTACTTCAGTTAATTGGCTATGCATTATTTTTAAAATGTAGATATGTTCTGAATTTTCTGTGCCATAAATGTATGTATCGGGAGGGGAGGTAGTCATGTTTGAGCCCTAGCCAACATATCCTATTATAAAAAGGAGCCCAAGGCAACTGTTTGAATCCCAAACAGCTCTCAATGATACAACGTCATTCTCTTTAAAACTTGGGGATTTGATAGCATTGGAGTCCAGGCCAAAGGAAAGAATGAAAGGACGCCATTTGCGTACATATCTTTTCCTTTCAGATCTATAAATTCTTTGCTACCCAGAATTTATGGTAACTATTCCTCTGAAAATTGGGTAAATCACTGTATATTTCATTTGGCACATAGAAGACTTCATGGCCAGTTTTACCTGATGGAAAATATCAGGTGTCTCTTTGCAATCCCAGGAGACAGCACAACATGTCAAGGCAAACAGGTGTCTACTTCCAAGATTTTGTCCTTCATCTCATCTAGACCACTGAATAGAAGAAAAAACAAAATAGAAAATAAAATTTTTAAAAAACAATCTAAGAGTTTGTTTGGACTTTTACAAAATTGATAAGACAAATGGAATCCCCCAGGGGTGACATTCAAATTTTCCCACTACTGGTTCTGTGGGCGTGGCTTGGTGGGGGGTCATGTGATTGAGTGGGTATGGCCAATTTGACATCACTCACGGCAAGGTGTAGCGGCACCACCCTACCAAGCCACGCCAACCAAGCCATGCCCACAGAACTGACAGAAAAGTTCAGCCAAGTCTTCTAGCATTCAATCTGTCTGCTTCTTGCCTCCTTCTCATGTTTGCTCAGTGTGTATAAACCCAAGAAGGAGGAGAGAAGGAGTGAGTGGGGAGGGGAGGGGCCAGTCAGTGGTGTGATTTACTCGTTCTCCGAACTGCACATAATCGCCTCCAGCGGTTCTATAGAACCTGTCCAAACCTGTTGAATTTCATCCCTGGAATCCCCCCCCCAAAAAACAGCTTACCCCAATAGGGGGCCCAGCCTGGAGACTTCTCAAAACTCTCAGAAGATTGGGAGGGTGAGTTAAAGCCACCCAACCTTCTCAAAGATGGTCCAGTGTAACTGGTAGGAGCCAAATGAAACACCAGTTGAGGCAAGAATTCTTTAAATCAGGGGTCCCCAACCTTGGCAACTTTTAAGTCTGGCAGACTTCAACAATTGGACTTCAACAATTCAACAATTGGACGTCAATAACATTTGATTTCAGACAATGCACAGTAGCAGACATAAAGACCAAATACAATCCTAAATTACATTAACAGAGGGATACATTCTAGGACTAAGGAGGTACTAACACCACTCTATAAAGCCTTAGTTACACCACACCTAGAGTACTGCATTCAGTTTGGGTCACCACACTACAAAAAAAGACATTGAAACTCTAGAGAAAGGGCAGAAGACAGCAATCAGGATGATAAGGGGACTGGAAACTAAAACATACGAAGAACTGTTACAGGAATTGGGTATGGCTAATCTAGCGAAGAAAAGGACCAGGGTGACATGATAACAGTGCTCCAAAATTTGAGGGGCTACCACAGAGGAGGAAGTCACGTTGTTTTCCGAAGCACCAGAAGGCCAGACAAGGAACAAGAGATGGAAGCTGACCGAAGAGAGACTCGACATGGAAATAAGGAGGAACTTTCTGACAGTGAGAGCGATCAACCAGTGGAAAAGCTTTCCTGCGAAGGTTGTGAGAGCTCCAACACTTGAGACTTTCAAGGGGAGATTAGACTGCCATTTGTCTGCTCAAGCTGGGGATTGGACTAGATGACCTACAAGGTCCCTTCCAATTTGAATAAATAAATAAATAACTCCCAGAATTGAAGTTCGCCAGGCTTAAAGTTGCCAAGGTTGGAGACCCTTGCTTTAAAAAGACCAACAGAAGTGCCTTCCTTCTTCCCAAAGAAGGAAGACTTTATTAGTTCTGATTTTGACTGGATGTTCAATGAATGCAAATAAATCCAAAATGATTTGTGATCAATTTGCCGCTTTGCCACTGAGCTGTTTAAAAAGAGTCGAAGGCAGCAAGGAAACAAAGAGCAATCGTGTATGTGGCTCAAGTGATAATCTATAATAGATCAGAAATCTATGCAGAATCAAAACAGCCAGAGTGTGATGCCTGCACAGAACTGCCTGCTTGGCATGCATCCTCATTGGAGTTTGAACTGCAGAAATGTTGCTCAAAGGAAGAACTAAGTAAAATAAGATCCAAGTTTAAAAAAATTAAAGAAAGAAAATGTTACTATAGATCAGTGTTTCCCAACCTTAGCAACCTGAAGATATTTGGACTTCAACTCCCAGAATTCCCCAGCCAGCAAATGAGCAGAACAGAGCAGAGCAGAACAGAATAGAATAGAATAGAATAGAATAGGTCTTGGTGCATGTGCTCTCAGCGTACATAAAAGAAAAAATACATTTGTCAAGAAACATGTGGTACAACACTTAATGATTGTCATAGGGGTCAAATAAGCAATGAAGAAACAATCAATATTAATAAAAATCTTAGGATACAAGCCATAAGTTACAGTCATACAGTCCTAAGTGGGAGGAAAAGGATGATAGGAATGATGAGAAAAAACTAATAGAAATAGAAGTGCAGATTTAGTAAAAAGTTGACAGTGTTGAGGGAATTATCTGTTTAGCAGAGTGATAGCGTTCGGGAGAAAACTGTTCTCGTGTCTAGTTGTCTTGGTGTGCAGTGCTCTGTAGCAACGTTTTGAGGGTAGGAGTTGAAACAATTCATTCATTCATTCATTCATTCATTCATTCATTCATTTATTTATTTATTTATTTATTCGATTTTTATGCCGCCCTTCTCCTTAGACTCAGAGCAGCTTACAACATGTTAGCAATAGCACTTTTTAACCGAGCCAGCCTATTGCCCCCACAATCCGGGTCCTCATTTTACCCACCTCGGAAGGATGGAAGGCTGAGTCAACCTTGAGCCAGTGATGAGATTCGAACCGCTGACCTACAGATCTACAGTCAGCTTCAGTGGCCTGCAGTATAGCACTCTACCTGTCCAGGATGCAAGGAGTCAGTAAATATTTTCACCGCTCTCTTTTTGACTCATGCAGTATACAGGTCCTCAATGGAAGGCAGATTGTCAGTAATTGTTTTTTCTGCAGATAAATAATCCTTGCTGCAATCAAGGATGCGGCTTCTGTCCCAAATGTTGAATCAAGAGATCTCTGATTCCCAGTACTGGGAACTCCCATATCCTGCAAATTTAACACCTTCATAAAAAGCAATGCACTGAGATTCATACCACAAACCTCGGTTTTGGAGGAAGTCCTCGAGTTTGTAGAATTCCCCCAGCAGACCAGTTGCATTCACACACACACACATCCATGGGGGCTTGGTTATATAGCAGAAATGCCTTATTCCACCAGACTTGAAATTTGAAGCTTAGAAAACATAGAGCTACGTTGCCTTCAATCTGATCTAAATGTAGTTCATAAAATCATCTACCACAATGTCCTACCGGTCAATGAATACTTCGGCTTCAACCACAGCAATACACAAGCATGTAATGCTCTCTACATGGGGCTACCTTTGAAGAGCGTTCGGAAACTTCAGATCATGCAGAATGCAGCTGCGAGAGCAATCATGGGCTTCCCCAGGTATGCCCATGTCACACCAACACTCCGCAGTCTGCACTGGTTGCCGATCAGTTTCCGGTCACAATTCAAAGTGTTGGTTATGACCTATACCCTTCATGGCATCGGAACAGAATACCTCCGAGACCGCCTTCTGCCGCACGAATCCCAGCGACCGATTAGGTCCCACAGAGTTGGCCTTCTCCGGGTCCCGTCAACTAAACAATGTCGTCTGACGGGACCCAGGGGAAGAGCCTTCTCTGTGGCGGCCCCGACCCTCTGGAATCAACTCCCCCCAGAGATTAGGATTGCCCCCACCCTCCTTGCCTTTTGCAAACTCCTCAAAACCCACCTCTGCCGTCAGGCATGGGGAAGTTGATTCCCCTGGGCCGTTTCCCGTTTGGCGCAAGGTTTGTCTGAGATGTATGATTGTTTTTTATATGTAGGGTTTTAAATTGCTTTTTTATTCTTGGATTTATATCATATTTTTTGTGTTGTGAGCCACTCCGAGTCTCCGGAGAGGGGCGGCATACAAATCAAATTAATAATAATAATAATAATAATAATAATAATAATAATAATAATAATAATTCAAACGAAATGTAAACCGCTCTAAACTCAACTGCAGAAAATACGACTTCAGCAACAGAACGATCAATTCATGGAATGCACAACCTGACTCTGTGGTGTCTTCCCCAAACCCAAAAAACTTCAACCTTAGACTGTCTACAGTCGACCACTCCCCATTTCTAAGAGGTCTGTAAGGGGCGTGCATAAGCTCACCACCATGCCTATCGTCCCTGTCCTACTGTCCTATTGTCCAAATTTACCTATACCTACTTGCTTTTGTTTATGTTTATACCATACCTATTATACCATACCAAAATGTTTTGACGAATGAATGAATGAATGAATGAATGAAATAAAACGTTGTAAAACTAAGAATGAAGCTAGGACAAGGTCCTCGCCCCACCTATGAGACAGAGATTACTCTTGAGGCTGCAAGGAGCAAGGTATGACACATGAACAGGGAGCATAGTTCCCTCTAAGCTGAGCAGTGAGCAATCGCTCACTTAAAAATCATCATCAACTCAGAGTTTTCCAAACCTGCCCAGAAGCCGAGAGGGAAAGAGTGAGAGGGAAGGAGAGAGAGAGAGGAAGAGAGAGAAAAAGATAGAAAAAAGAGAGGAAGGAAAAGAGAAAGAAAAAGAATGGGAGTAAGGAGGAGAGAAAGAAAATCAAAATCTAGTTTGAAACTAGCTCAACTATTTAAGTGGCATTTTGATATTGATAGAGTTGCCCTATTATGAGCTCACTGTTATAGACACACAGTACAGTATTTTATTTTGAAATTCTCTGAGGCAAAACAGGGTGGTTTTTTATTTGTTTGTTTGTTTGTTTGTTTGTTTATTCATTTATTTATTAATTTATTATTTCTGTGCCGCCCAGTCCTGAAGGGACTGCCGCTCAGACACAATACCTTTCCGCCCCCCCCCCTCCAAAAAATAGAGGGAACACTGACAGGGAGTGCAGTAAATATTGCAAAAATGTTGCACTGCCCCCTCCCTTCTGGTCTTTTGTAAAGCTCTGGGGGCCGTGAGTGATGAGATTGTCTCCAGCCGATATTATGAATGATTAAATTGGATGAATTTGCATTACTGTCTGTGGGGTTTTCTAACACTTTTGGCAATTTTGTATAATTCTTTTTTTAAAAGTAATTTAGATTTCTTTATATATACTGTTGCATTTGTAATGTTATACGCTGCCCCGAGTCGCCTCAAGAACGGCGGTGTAGAAATCCAATTAATGAATAAATTAAAAAACAAAAAACAAAACAAAACCAATAACCTTGTATTAGTGTTGATAAAAGCAAAATGCCTCTCAAAACCAGGTGTGTGTGAGAGAGAGAGAGAGAGAGAGAGAGAGAGAGTGAGTCTGGGCTGCAAAAATCCGAACTGTCTGCTGTCATCTGGTGGCCGTCCGGATTGCTACAACCTAGATCCGATCGCTCCAGGTGCACTGAACGCGGGAGAGCCGTCCTGCGTTGCAACTTGTCGCATCCTCCCCTTCTGCCTGCCTGCCTGCCTGCCTGCCTTAAAGGGACGGAAGGCTGGAAATCGGGGCATTTGGGGGATGTGCGGTGTGCGTGCGTTTGTTTGTGTGCGTGCGTTTGTTAGAGAGAGAAAGAGAAGCGCCTGGAATGTGTTCACTCACTCACTCTCTCACACACACACACACACAATCGAGAGCAAAAGAGCGAAGCTTGTTTTAGCTTTATATACAGGTGAACGGCGTTAAGCACGCAAAGGGAACGCGCGGAGGCAGGTTTAACTCGGAGCCTCTCCCGCCTGCCCTGCATGTGAGTAGCGCCTCCTAGAGGTTGCTGTGAAAAGGAAACTTCGCCCGTTGTTTGCTACCTGAAGTTTTTCAAGCGGACGCTGTGGGAATCACGAGAAAAGTCCACGTAAATGGCAGCGGGCCGGGTGGAGGCGCTGTCCGAGCTGGTTGTAAACACCGCACTTGATTTTTCTTTTTTGAGTTTTATGCTCTACGTCGTGCTTTCAGCTTATACACAATTGTGTCTAAAATTAGAGTATCATAAAGTTGTCGTCATTATTTTTGTTTTAATTAATTCCATTAATCTGATCATTTATAATCCATCCCGCAGTGAGCAGGATCCTGGGTGCTACTTTTAAGGGTACATAAATAAATACGGTACTTTTTCCTCTCCTCAATTCAGTCTGCAGGTAACGTGCTCGCTTGGGCTTTTCAGAGTTAATAGCTAAAGGCAGCTTATGTTGGAGAGCTTTACATACTATCACATCCCTTCATGTATCTCTGCCCCTTGGTAGTAGGTGGGTGAGTAACCCACCTTTCCCTAGGGAGTTCTGATACAGTTCTGATGGCTCAGGGAAGCAACTGGACAATTGGACCCTTGCAGTTTCAGCTGCTTCTTTAATTAAATTCTACACATTTATCAACTCTGTCAACTCTCTTCCCCAGTCTGACTGCCTTCCAGATGTTGCCTGGAAGTCCTCAGAGTTACATTGCTCATGTGCAGAGTGCCAGATTGCTAAAATTATCTCTTGACGACTCTATTTAGTGGTCCATAAGTAGTAATTAAAATACTATTTTAGGAAGAAATCCCAGTTTAGCTTGTGTACTTGAACCCTTGTTCAGGTAAGGCACCTCAATTGCCTTGTTCCTAGGAACTCAAGATCTTTCTTTCTTTCTTTCTTTCTTTCTTTCTTTATCTATCTATCTATCTATCTATCTATCTATTTATTTATTTATTTATTTATTGGATTTGTATGCCGCCCCTCTCCGGAGACTCGGGGCGGCTAACAACAGTAATAAAACAATGTACAATAATAATCCAATAAATACCAAAAATCATTAAAAAACCCATTAATATAAAAAAACCAAACATACATATATACAGACATACCATACATGAAATTGTAAAAGCTAAGGGGGAAAGAGCAGAGGTGGGTTTTAAGTTGCTTAAGAAAGGCAAGGAGGGTGGGAGCAATTCTAATCTCTGGGGGGAGTTGGTTACAGAGGGTCGGGGCCGCCACAGAGAAGGCTCTTCCCCTAGGTCTCGCCAAGCGGCATTGTTTAGTTGTCCTATAGAAGGCAAACAGCAAATTGACGTTCCGTTCAATCCATTTAATTTCAGGAAGTCCCACTCCTCTATTTATATGCCCATAGAAAGAAATCATTCTGCTTTCAGATGTAAAATTGGCATCTTCTCGAGGAAAGAAGATAAGTTGGTAAACTTAGGTTCTTCCGCTGCTCCCATTCATTGGAATAGGATTTGTGTGAAAAGGATTTCCTGGAGGATCCTGCCCTGAGAAAACTTTACTTCCTTCTGCTGTTGCTGTGGCCAACTTTTTTGCACCAACCACTACGCATGGAATGACTTCTGCTAAGGCAGAAAGCAAAACCAGAATTGGACTCTTTTTAGGTGCTAGCCCAGTAGCTACTTTGCAAAGATTACAAACCAAAGGACTTACCTTCAGGGAGAAGAAAAGAGAAAATGTGCTAGCCAGTAGGCAGAGCCTCCTGCATTGGAAAACAGTCTTCAGGATCCCTGGATTTCTAAACTCCAGGTGCTTTCCCCTAAGAACAAGGTGAAGAATCCAGTAGAGCAGAAGCAGGCAAACAGAAAAGCAAAATGTGCACAAACACCCTTCTGTCTCTCTCTCTCTCTTTCTTTTCTCTTCTCTTCTGTTTCTTGGCTATGAGTTCAGCTCAAGTTGCCAAGTGAGCATCAGTCGTCTTTCTGCTCTGAAAGCTAAATGGTCCCAGGAAACCTTCCTGTCCAAATGCAGCAATGTGTTTGCATGAAAGAGGGGGAGAGCATTTCTAGTCTAGTGACGACAGAGGCTGGAAGGAGGGGAGGCTCCCAGCTGGTTTGTGAGAAGAAGGAGGGAAAGGTTTGGAGCTTGGCCATGGAAAGGTAGATACAGGGAGATACTTCAGGCAAGGGGCGGTTCTGTTGGGCTACTTATATTTCCTCCTCATCCTTCTGGTGCAAATTCTTCATCCCCTCTTCACTTCCATAAAGGTTACTTGCTGATGTGAAACAGGCAGACAAATTTGATTAATTTTTCAGTCTACTGGAAGAACGGGGAAGATCAAACGACGGCTTCTTAGGCAGCATCCCGAGCACATTTCAAATCTTAACCCCCAAATTTGGGTCTCTCTCCCATTGACAATTTCTTCAGCTGAGAAAAAGGCATCCAAAAAGTCACTATTTCTCCAGCTAAACATAGGAAAAATCTTTGTGTGGAAATTGGGGGGCGGGGGGGGGGGGGCTAGTCACAGCAGCTTAGGAAATCTGTATATATTGGGAGGAAGGCAGAGAGAACTAAGAAAGAAAAGTAACTTCATACAGTATGCATTTTAAAAACAACATAAAGTACATTTTGATATAAGGGTGGTCATAGATTGTTTGACTAGATATTACCAAACCATACTTGTCCTGCCACTTTTGCAATACTTCTGATGGATATTTTATTATGCTCCTATTTAAATATATTGGAAGAGGGAGGAGGAGGAGGAAGAGGAGGAGGGGGAAGGAGGAGAAGGAAAAGAAGGAAAAGGAGAGAAAAAAGAAGAGGAGGAGTAAGAGGGAGAAGAAGAGGAGGAGGAGGAAGAGAAGAGAAGGAGGATGAAGAGAGGAAGAAGAAGGGGAGGGGAGGAATGAAGAGGAGAGAAGGGGAGAGGGAGAGGAAGAAGAAGAGGAGGAAGAGAAAAGGAGGAAAAGAAAAAGAGGAGGAGGAGATGGAGAGAAGAGAAAGAGAAAGAAGAGGAAGAGAAAGAAAAGGAGGAGGAAGAAGAGGAGGAGCAAGAGGAAGAAGCAGCAGCTCATTCATTAGCTGTAGATAGTTTCTATAAACCCAAAATAGCAGCCCTTCCAGACTGATAACACAATCAGTAGCAATAATAGTCTCTTGAACTGGGATTTTTGGCTTAATGTACTATATAAACACAACCCCAATGTTCAACTGGGATGATTAATATAGACATTTCCCACTGATCCAACAATTGCTTAGATGCTCTGCCATATTTATAGTGGGACAAAAATGCAACTATCACTTAAAATGGCTTATCCCATCCGGGTACCCTCCTGATAAATTGGGATTATAACACCTATCTTCCTCCAATGTCAATGTCAACTGGCATGCAACCTGCAGTGGGGAATGCTAGTGTAACATTTCCAAGAGACTGGGTTTTCTTTGTTAAGTGTAAAAGTATAACGGTGATGACAAGACGGATTGGAAGTTTCAGCTTGTAGGATCAGTCCAAATCAATTCACTGAAAGATGATTAGTATGATGATAGGCTGACCATAATATATGATGCTGATTCCATCTAGATGGTAAACAGATATTTCCCAACTTCCCAAGCTAGAGCTGTGTGAGAATGACTGACCCAAAGTTATGGAAACACCTAATGTGTCTAGATCAGGGGTAGGCAAAGTTGGCTCTTCTGTGACTTATGAACTTCAACTCCCAGAATTTCTGAACTAGCATGATTGACTCAGTGATTCTGGGAGATTAAGTCCACAAGTCATAGAAGAGCCAACTGTGCCTACCGCTGGCCTAGATGGTGTGAGAAACTCCTTGTGATCCCACAATAGCCAATGCTAGAAGTTGCAATTTTTCAGTGGAACCACTGTTGACGTGGCATGGTCTCTGTGGAGATCAGGTCACCCCACCCTCACTTCTCCGCTTTATGACTTTCCAGAGATTTTCAATCACCGCAATATCTTTAACTTTCTCTTTTTTCATTGTTGCTGCGTATGAGATTGGTAATTTATTTGCCTCCTTTTTTAAGTTGTTGTGTTTTCATCCTATGGATATTTTAATTTTTCCCCCTCCCCATATCTTGTACAGTGCTGAGAGTTATGAGATTGCAGTAGGATAGTGTTGAGCTCTGATACTGAAGAGACAGGAGACTGGTGGAGTGACTTCAGCTCTTCATTAGGTTACAGGGAGTAACTTCCAGTAGCAGTATACAAAAGGTAGAAAAATCATTGAAAACAGAAATGTAACATATTAAGTTGATCGACTTTGTGCTTTTATTTATTTTATTTATTTATTTACTTTGTCCAATACAAATACACATTGAAGAGAAAGATATGTAATAATATAAGTAAAGAAAAGAATAGAAGAAAAGATATAAAAGTATAAGTTAACATATTTGAAAGGAAGAAAAGATAAATGAGATGAGGAGAGACAATTGGACAGGGGACGGAAGGCACACTGGTGCACTTATGCACGCCCCTTACTGACCTCTAAGGAACCTGGAGAGGTCATTCGTGGATAGTCTAAGGGAAAAATGTTGGGAGTTAGGGGTTGACACTACTGAGTCAGGTAATGAGTTCCACGCTTCGACAACTCGGTTGCTGAAGTCATATTTTTTACAGTCAAGTTTGGAACGGTTAATATTAAGTTTGAATCTGTTGCGTGCTCTTGTGTTGTTGCGGTTGAAGCTGAAGTAGTCATTGACAGGTAGAACGTTGCAGCATATGATCTTGTGGGCAATACTTAGATCGTGTTTTGTTTAATGTTTGTAAATACGTTTGTATGTTTATTTTTGTTTTGTTTTTCATTATTAAAATAAAATTTACAAACATATTTTAAAAAAACAAAAGGCAGAGGGTTTAAATCAGGAACCAGTCCGGCAGGGAACCAATCAGAATTTTCCTACTTTACTTCCCTGTTGGACTGGAGTGAAAACTTCCCAACTTCTTCAGAACATAAAAGATAGATATTCATTAAATAAATGCTAACACGCACTTGCGCAATCTTTTGTTTAACTTTCTGTCATAATAGTTTGAGGAGGTGGCAGGAGCAATTTTTTTTTTGCATTGAGTGGGAGAGGTGAGTTTTATTCAAGACTCCCAACAGTTTAGGGCAGTGATGGCAAACCTTTTTTCCCTCGGGTGCCAAAAGTGTGTGTACACACACTATCTCACCTGCACGAGTGCCCACACACATAATTCAATGCATGGGGAGGGCAAAAATTGCCTCCCCTGCCCTCCCCCACAGAGGCCCTCTGTAGGCCAGAAATAGCCCATTTCCCAACTTCTGGCGGGCCCAGTAGGCCCGTTTTTCAAACCTCCCAAGGCTCCAGAGACTTCCCTGGAACCTCCCATATCCCCCTGGAGGCCCTCTGGAAGTTGAAAATGCCCTCCCAGAGCCTCTATGTCAGCCAAAAATCAGCTAGCCAGTGCACACATATGTTCTAGAGCTGAGCTAGGGCAACGGCTTGTGTGCCGGCAGATATGGCTCCATGTGCCACCCGTGCCACCCTTGCCATAGGTTCGCCATCACTGGTTTAGGGGATGAGCAAAGACTGGGTGACATTTTTACACTTTTTTACTGGTTAGCTGAATGGCATCCTGCTTGGCCCAGGAGGACCTGACACATTCTGTGCTTTTTGAGACAAGCAGCAGCAATGAAGACAGTTATAATTCAATGAAGGGGAATATTTGTAGCTCAGGGTTGAAATGCGAGGTTCTCGGGGGAGCTCTCTGAGTTTGGTTGTTTTCTTGCGGAGATTTGATTACCCAAACTAGATAACATCATCACACTGATGATGTTTGGGTAATGAAACATCCTCAAGAAAACAACCAAATTCGGAGAGCACCAAGGACCTCTGCCGCTAAAAATCAGGATTGGGGAGTAAAAAAACAACAGCAACCTGTAGTGGAATAGAAGTGCTGAAGCAAGAGTCATCTTTTCCTCCAGAAATTTACAATCTATAATGTGTCAGGTGGGACAGAATGGGAAGCAGATGAGGCAAGAATTACAAGGAGCATGTAGAAATAAATAATGCAGTGATATCCACCTAGTTCTCACTGGCTGGCAAAGGCAACTAAGAACGTGAGCCAAACAGTTTGGAGAAAAGTGAATGATTTTAAAGAGATTTGGGGGAAAGAGAGATTGCATCATCGTAAATGTTCCAGTGGAGATTAGGAGCAGCACTGGGTATTGTATGAAGGAAGCTACCTTGAATATTAGATCGCAAAGATCAATGCAGTGAATGAATGAAAAAATAGTGAATTGGAAGTTGATTTTTAGTAGCATCTGAGGAATTTTGCATGGTGCCCATCTAATGCAGCAGTCATCCCTTCTCTTCAAAAAATACAAAGAGTTTTCCTCAGTGTAGGAAATCCAATATTTTCTTCTATCTGCGCCAACTCCAGAAGCTCAAACTGCCCAAGGAACTGTTGATACAGTTCTATGGAGTTTGTCATCTGCACCTCTATAATTGTGTGGTTTATTTATTTATTTATTTATTTATTTATTTATTTATTTATTTATTTATTTATTTATTTATTTATTTATTTACTTACTTACTTACTTACTTACTTACTTACTTATTTATTTACTTACTTATTTACTTATTTACTTATTTACTTATTTACTTATTTACTTATTTACTTATTTACTTATTTACTTATTTACTTATTTACTTATTTACTTATTTACTTACTTACTTACTTACTTACTTACTTACTTACTTACTTACTTACTTACTTACGTAATTTTTATGCCGCCTTAGACTCAGGGCAGCTTACAACATGTTAACAATAGCACTTTTTAACAGAGCCAGGCTATTGCCCCCAAAATCCAGGTCCTCATTTTACCCACCTCGGAAGGATGGAAGGCTGAGTCAACCTTGAGCCGGTGATGAGATTTGAACCGCTGACTTTCAGATCTATAGTCAGCTTCAGTGACCTGCAGTACAGCACTCTACCTGCTGCACCACCCCGGCTCATTTAGTTCTGAAAAACAGCAACACAGACTTCAGATGATAATCAGAACTGCAGAAAAAACAATTACTGTATTGCCAACCTGCCTTCCATTGAAGACCTGTATACTGCATGAATCAAAAAGAGAGCTGTGAAAATATTTATGGACCCCTCATATCCTGGACATAAATTGTTTCAACTCCTACCCTCAAAACATCACTAGAGAGCACTGCATACCAAGATAACTAGACACAAGAACAGTTTTCCCCCAAATGCCATCACTCTGCTAAACAAATAATTCCCTCACCACTGTCGAACTATTCACTAAGGCTGCATTACTATTACTATTAGTCTTTTCATTGTTCCTAACACCCATCTCCTCCCACTTATGACTGCATGACTGTAACTTGTTGCTGTATCCTTATGATTTATATTAATATTGATTGTTCCCGGATTGCTTATTTGTAGCCTATGACAATAATTAATAATGATAATAAGTGTACTTGAATGTGAATGTTAACAACTTTGCTATATCTCATTAGACTTACAGGACAAGCGTAAATGATTTAAACAAGCTGGAAATAGACTAAGATCGAGGCCTAGTACAGGATTTCTGGCTTTAATTGATTTCCCCTTTTTTATTACAAAAAAATAATAGGAGCCAATAATGTATGCCACAAGAGGGCACTGGAGTCAGTGGCAGCTCACTCTGCCTATGGCAGTGAGAGTTGTTCTGCTATGTCCCACAGCTAATATTGATCCATCTTTCTCATTCTACTGGGGGCTAAAGAGACAGGGCATCCTGGATACAAAAAGGAGGCTTACAGGTTGAATTCCTGGGAAACACTTGTGGGAGGAAGATGACTGAATTACCGCCAATCTGATGTTTGTTTGTTTCATTATTCGACTTCTATGCTGCCCAATCCCGTGGCTTACAAGAATACAAATTGTTCTGTCTGGGTGCCCCCAGACTTCAGCACCAACTGGAAAAAACAGCCAGACACGCTGGTAGAAACAAAAGCACTTTATAATTTGAAAATAAACACAGAGGAAAACCTGTTCTTCCCCACAGGTAGGCTATGAGCCTTCACAACAGACCTCTTGCTGGCACACCCACCTTTTCCCCTCAAGGTTTCAGTATTCAAAGTCACAAGCCAGAATTCCAAGACGCCAAAGATCACAGCCAGGTCTCACGACTCCCAAAGATAATTCTCCACAAACCAGGAAGGGTGGGTCTGCCTTTTTAGCCTTTCCGGAGAGCACCACACCCAAACCCAGCTGTTGCCCATTCAGTGCTTGAAGTACCTGGCTAATTGTCCCCTTCGTTGGGTTGCCCTTCTCTGCCGGAAATCTATTATTCCTTGTGCCTGGTCATCTAAAGAATCCAGGCTGCTTGCTGGGGAGAGCTCCCCCTCGGGCTGAGATTCCTCCTCCTCGTCTCCCTCCTGTTCCTCATCCTCCCCCCCTGAGCAGAGAGCCGGCAGAGGGTCAGCCGTTCCCTGTTCCTCATCCTCCCCCTCTGAGCAGAGAGCCGGCAGAGGGTCAGCCGTTCCCTGAGGGGCCTCAGACGGAATCACAACACAAATATAGTGGTACCTCTACCTAAGAATGCCTCTACTTAATAACTTTTCTAGATAAGAACCGGGTGTTCAAGATTTTTTTGCCTCTTCTTAAGAACACGTTTTCTACTTAAGAACCCCAGCCTGGAAAAATTTCCCAGGAAATTTGAGAGAGGCACGAAGGCCTGGCCAGTTTCCCGCCATTCCCCCGGGGTTTGTCTCTCTGGCGCAGTGTATGGGAGGCAGCCTTGCGCCGGGTGTATGGGAGGCACGTGTTCCTCCTTGCCATATGAGAATCCCACTTTGTTTTTAAGCCTTAAAGTTTTGGATTTTTTTGTTTCCCCTCACCTCATCTTCTTCCTTCGGCAGTGACTGTCCTCCTCCTCTTCTTCCTCCTCCTCCCAGTTTGTGTCCAGATGTGAGGGGGTCTGTAAATATTTTCACAGCCCTCTTTATGACTCAGGAGTATATAGGTCCTCAATGGAAGACAGGTTGGCAGTTCTGATTATCCTCTGAAGTCTGTCCATCTTGTTGGGTTGCAGAACTGAACCAGACAGATAGAGGTGCAGATGACAAACTCAATGATTCCTCCGTAGAATTGTATCAGCAGCTCCTTGGGCAGTTTGAGCTTTCATGCCCATCAGGTAGTATGCCCAGGAAACTGGTACTTAGCCTTTCTCTAAAAACTTCCAGCAAAAGAGAGAACACAGGGCCCTTTAAGGACATTGGCTTGGTTTGATTGACAACAAAAAATTGAACCCTTGCCTTCAAAGCTCTTTAGACTAGGACTAGGGTTTATTGCAGTGTTTCTCAACCACAGCAGCTTAAAGATTGTATGGTTTGAAGTCCATACATCTGAAGCTGTCAAAGTTGAGAAATGCTGGTCTACTTATTATATTCAGTTTGCTGACTATCGGCATTTTACATATTAATCTGCAACCGGTCTGTCCCATCTTTTTCAGATTAGACATATTCATCTCTTTCAAGTTCTCTTTATGAGAACTTTTTTTTGATACTGCAGTTAAATTCTGATCACTTGTTCAGAATTCATTTTGCTTCCATTTTTTAAAAAAATGTGACCACCCAGAAAGCCAACCCTGGTTTAACTTTCATCTTCTGATAAGACTGCAGTTAAGAATGACTTTGTTTAGCCTAGGGCTGAGTGGCTTCCTAGAAAGAGGAAAGCTATTTGAGGACTCTTTTGGATATAGTAATCAGAGGGGGACATACAGGAACCAAATTCAATATACAGTTGCCTCAGTTTACCCCGTCTCTTCTGAAATGCATCTTGCGTGTGTTTCCAAATGAGTAACTGCCCAAGCTTGCAAGAGAGAAAGATGTGCGTACAATGGAAAGTAGTGCAGGTTACCAGGATGGGTGCAAACCTATTTCGAAACATTCAGAACTGATTTTGCCAGAGGAAGTAGGAATACCGGTTTTGCAAGCCAGAGTCATTTGTAAACATCAGCAGTTAAAAGGAAATCCTCTTTTTACCTATAACTCTGGAGAACCACTGCCAATTGGTATGAGCAGTGACAGGTAAGACAATCAGTGCATTTTAAATTTATTAAATAGACTTATGTGGCCATGGAGCTTGCACATGGTGATTCCAGGTGGCCATACAACATTACTAATCAACAATATAAAACCACATCACTCAATCACTTCTCCATAATGTTAAGAAACAGATTGTGCAAGCTGTTTGATTGACTCCAAATCAACCTGGGGTCTCCAGGCACACTGACAAAATCATGTTTTCACGGAAATACTTCTGAAAACGTAGCAAGGAAGTGTTGGAAGAAATGTCCATCTGGGTTCAGTTCCAAGTGGGGAGGAAGACACTGCAGACAAGGAGGCTGTTAGGAAAGAGGGTTTAATGGTGAACAGGGCCATATAGTTTAAGGTCCTAGGCAGTTGAGCACATGGAGGAGAGAGAAATATATACACTGCTCAAAAAAATAAATAAAGGGAACACTCAAAGAACACATCCTAGATCTGAATGATTGAAATATTCTCATTGGATACAGTAATACCTCGTCTTACGAACCTAATTGGTTCCCGGGGGAGGCTCGTAAGACGAAAAGTTCGTAAGACGAAACATTGTTTCCCATAGGAAACAATGTAAGATCAATTAATCCGTACAACGAAAACCCCCCCCGCAAAAAACCGCTGCCGCCCGGCTGTCATCTTTTAAAACAGCCGGGGGGCTTCTCAGCGTCCTCCTGAAACCGAACGCCAAATCCGAACTTCTGGGTTCAGCGTTCGGGAGGCTGCCGAGAAGCCCTGCTGCCCAGCTGTCACCTTTTAAAACAGCCGTGGAGCTTCTCGGCAGCCTCCCGAATGCTGAACCCGGAAGTTTGGGTTTGGCATTCGGGTTCAGGAGGATGCTGAGAAGCCCCCCGGCTGTTTCAAAAAACAACAGCCGGGCGGTGGGGCTTCTCGGCAGCGGCGATGGTGGGTTCGTAAGAAGGAAAAAGTTCGTAAGAAGAGGCAAAAAAATTCTGAACCCCGGGTTCGTATCTCGGGTTGTTCGTAAGACGAGGGGTTCGTATCATGAGGTACCACTGTACTTTGTTCTGTACAAAGTTGAATGTGCACAACAGCATGTGAAATTGATTGTCAATCAGTGTTGCTTCCTAAGTGGATAGTTTGATTTCACAGAAGTTTGATTTACTTGGAGTTATATTGTGTTGTTTTAAGTGTTCTCTTTATTTTTTTGAGCAGTACAGTGATCTCTCGATTATCGCGAGGGTTACGTTCCAAGACCTCTCACGATAATCGATTTTTCGTGATATAGTGGAAACACCATCTGCGCATGCGCACCCTTTTTTCCCATGGCCGCGCATGCGCAGATGGTGGAGCCGGTGGCTGGGGAGGTGGATTCGCCGCCCCCACCAGCCCTTCCTGCTCTGGGTCAGAGCCGCGGAAACCTTCGGCTCACCGAGGCTGCGTCTGACCCCCTTGAAGCAAGGCTCCAAGCTCGCCTGCCGCCGCCGCCGCTACACCTCCGCCGCCTCAGCCACCCCCTCTGCTTCTCCTCGGCGGCGGCCAAGCGGCAGGTTTACAGTAGTGGGAGACCAAAGGCGAAAAAAGAAAAGAAAAAAAAATCCCCAAAAGAGAGGGACAAGAGGCAGGCACAAAGCGAGGGTACAAGGGGAGCTGCCTGGCAGAGGTTGCTTTTTTCCTTCTTGTGGGCAAGTGGAGGGGGGAGAGAGAAGGAAAGAGAGAGAGAGAACCGCGGACGTATTTTTAATTTATTATTTTTTGAAAAATCGCGGTATAGCGTTTCGCGAAGATTGAGATCGCGAAAATCGAGGGACCACTGTATATATACAGTGTTCCCTCGATTTTCGCGGGTTCAAATTTCGCGAATAGCCTATATCACGGTTTTAAAAAAAATATTAATTAAAAAATACTTCACAGGGTTTTTTTCTATACCACGGTTTTTCCCGCCCGATGACATCATATGCCATCGCCAAACTAATAATTTTTGCAAATAAATAAAAAATAATAATTATTGTTAATAAATAATTATGTTTATAAATATCAGGATCACTAAGTGTCTTATTCAATGGTGAGTACCAGTAATAATGGAGAGTAAATGGTTGTTAAGGGAAGGGGAAATGATAATTTAGGGGTTTAAAGTGTTAAGGGATGGCTTGTGATACTGTCCATAGCCAAAATGATGTATTTGCTTCCGCATCTCTACTTCGCGGATATTCGACTTTTGCGGGCGATCTCGGAACGTATCCCCCGCGAAAATCAAGGGAACACTGTATATATATTTATACCCCTTCTTGGGCCCCACCTTAGAACTCCCTGTTCCTCTGTAAGGGCAGATTGCTGTAGGGGTCATGTGCAAATCCTAGGAGTTTGTCTGAGATAAGGCTGGTTGAATTGTGGGCTGATGTCCATAGGTCTGTGATGGTCAAACTATGGCACGTGTACCACAGGTGGCACACGGAGTCATAAATGTAGGCACGTGAGTCATTGCCCTAGGTCTGCTCCAGCACAGTGAAGGGCCACACTTACCTTTCCCTACCGGATTGATCCTGGAGGCCGGCATGGGCTTGGCAGCGGTGGATGTGCACACTCCCATGCGAGATTTTGGCAATTTTTGCCAATTTCTTTGCTTCCGCACATGCGTGGAAGCAAAACCTCACTCGGGATGCCGGAATGGCGATCCAGGCATACCAAGGGCAGCTTGCCCCTGTTCCAGTGTATATGTGTGTGACGGCCAGCTGGTTTTGGGCTGGCCCTGCTCATGCCATCCATCCCCTCCCCTCCCAGGAGTCTCTATGCGGTCAATTTTGGATGCCAGATAAGTACAGGGCTCATGCAGAGGCTCTGGGAGGCGAAAAATTAAATTTCTGGCTTCTAGAGCAGTGTTTCCCAACCTTGGCAACTTGAAGATATTTGGACATCAACTCCCAGAATTCCTATAGCAGAATGCTGGCTGGGGAATTCTGGGAGTTGAAGCCCAGATATCTTCAAGTTTCCAAGGTTGGGAAACACTGGACTAATAGACCTCCAAGGTCCCTTCAGACAGGCACATGAGGTGGAAGATTTGGCTACCATTTCCAGCCCTCTTCTTCTGATATCTGCAATATTATAGGCAAGAAACTGAAATGTCAACTGATAAGCAAAGGTGTAGAAAACCTCTATTGCCTTACTATGCAGGCCAGGGAGCTTTCTGGAGGATTCTGGTTTGATGCTGCATGACATAGAAGCTTGGAAGCTTTGATGTGGATCAGGACTGACTCCATTTTTTTAAAAAAAATATTGGGCTAATTTTATGTTAATTCACATTTACCTAGCTTGATTCAGAGGACTGCGAAGATCAGTTGATGAGAGAGAGGGAAAAAAATGTTGGACCCCAGCCAGAGCTTTTCAAGGCAGAAGAAATGTTATTCAGAAATGGTCTGATTGGTTTCTAGATTTCCTGAATCAGGATTCTTCTCTCCAATAGCATTAAAGGGTTTTATAAGACAGCAGAAAAGTGTGCCAGCTTAAAAAAAAATGCTGACCACACTTATTCCCCTCAGGGACTGCAAAGCAGACTCACAGGAGTTCAGCTGTAACGTGGGGGCAAAGTGCTAAAGAAATTCTTCTATCCCACCTCCCTTCAACATTCCCAAGAGGTAAAACATGGGGGGCTGGTTTTCTTTCTTTCTTCCCTTCTATGCCTTTATTTCTACCTCTATTAAATGATGTTTCCGGGATATTTTTTAAAAATCAAAATAGTGGGTTCATTGGTGCAATTGAAGCTGTATCTGTGTCAAGGTTCCCAGTCCTCAGACTTTGGGATCTAGCCCTGAAGTAGGTCTTCACAGTAAGACATCATGGATGTCAACAGACTCAAACTCAACCCAGATAAGACGGAGTGGCTGTGGGTTCTGCCTCCCAAGGACAACTCCATCTGTCCGTCAATTACCCTGGGGGGGAAGGAATGACCCCCTCAGAGAGGGTCCGCAACTTGGGCGTCCTCCTCCATCCACAGCTCACATTAGAGAAACACCTTTCAGCTGTGGCGAGGGGGGTGCTTGCCCAGGTTCGCCTGGTGCGCCAGTTGCAGCCCTATTTGGACCGGGAGTCACTGCTCACAGTGACCTCATCACCTCGAGGCTCGACTACTGTAATGCTCTCTACATGGGGCTACCTTTGAAAAGTGTTTGGAAACTTCAGATCATGCAGAATGCAGCTGCGAGAGCAATCATGGGCTTCTCTAAGTATGCCCATATTACTCCAACACTCCGCAGTCTGCATTGTTTGCCGATCAGTTTCCAGTCACAGTTGGTTATGACTTATAAAGCCCTTCATGGCACTGGACCAGAATATCTTCAGGACTGCCTTCTGCCGCACGAATCCCAGCGACCAGTTAGGTTCCACAGAGTTGGCCTTCTCCGGGTCCCGTCGACTAAACAATGTCGTCTGGCGGGACCCAGGGGAAGAGCCTTCTCTGTGGTGGCTCCGACCCTCTGGAACCAGCTCCCCCCTGAGATTAGGATTGCCCCCACCCTCCTTGTCTTTCACAAACTCCTTAAAACATCTCCCCCTTGCCCATGTTGTTTTGGTGTATGATTGATTGTGTGCTTGTTTTTTATATATACAGTGGTACCTCGAGATACGAGTTTAATTCGTTCCGGACCTGGGCTCTTAAGTCGAGCAGCTCTTATCTCGAACGACTTTTCCCCATAGGAATTAATGTAAATAATTTTAATTGGTTCCAGCCCTCAAAAAACTCACAAAGTTAGTCTAAATTATGCAGAAAGACATGTTTTTAATGAAGAAATGTACATGTACATATAAATGAATAATGAAGTTTCTTTCACTTAACTTGTAAACTTTCTTAAACTTTTAAATTTACATATGTTCAACTTCTCTGCCACCCAATCCTGTAGGACAGAGGTCCCCAACCCTTTTTGCACCAGGGACCGGCTTTAAGCGATCAAGAGAGGAATGGGTGAATGAATGGACGGAGGGTGGGAAGGAAGGAAGGAAAGAGGGAAGGGACAGGAACAGAGGAAGGAAGCAAGGAAACTTATGAAAGGGGAGAGTAAGAGAGGAATGAGTGAAGGGAGGGAGGGAGGGAAGAAGGTGGGAAGGAGAAAGAAAAGAAGAAATAGAGGAAGGGAAGGTAAAAGAGAGAAAGAAAAAGAGCAAGCAAGCAAGCAAGCAAGCAAGCAAGAAAGAAAGAAAGAAAGAAAGAAAGAAAGAAAGAAAGAAAGAAAGAAAGAGGGAAGGGACAGGAACAGAGGAAGGAAGCAAGGAAACTTATGAAAGGGGAGAGTAAGAGAGGAATGAGTGAAGGGAGGGAGGGAGGGAAGAAGGTGGGAAGGAGAAAGAAAAGAAGAAATAGAAGGGAAGGTAAAAGAGAGAAAGAAAAAGAGCAAGAAAGAAAGCTGCAAGCACCCCCCCCGAGCCCCCCAGGCCGGCTGCAACCTTTTAAAACACGCGCGCCGCTTCGCAGCTGTCTCCTGAAGCCGAACGCGGAAGTTAGCGTTTGGCTTCAGGAGACAGCTCCTTGGCGCTTGTATCTCGAATTTGGGCTTGTAAGTAGAACAAAAATATCTCTCCCCTCCCAGCTCTTATCTCGAGTTGCTCTTAAGTAGAGCAGCTCTTATGTCGGGGTTCCACTGTATTGGGGTTGCTTTTATGAATTTTTTAAGTTAAAACTATAATTAGATTGGTAATATTAGATTTGTCACTATGTACTGTTTTTGCCATTGTTGTGAGCCACCCCGAGTCTGCGGAGAGGGGCGGCATATAAATCCAATAAATCTAATCTAATCTAATCTAATCATGCTGCTTGCCTAAGCTACTTTGATTGACAAGTGGCACAATCTCAGAAATACGTGTTGCAAGAAGAGCTGTTTGTACATCCAGCCTGCAGTGTTACAGCCAGGATCACTTGAATGGGATTTCTGCTGATTCTTAGGGGTTTCTCCAGGGGAAATCACATTGCTCAGGCTCAGTTTCATATCTCAGCGGAAATTTGGCTCAGAGTTCTTGGAGTCTGCTAGAGCAGTGATTTTCAACCTTTTTTGAGCTGCGGCACATTTTTTATATATACAAAATTATGGGGCACATTGAGCGGGGGGGGAAGTGGGGGGGCTAAAAAAAGGTTGGACGAAAAAATTATCTCTCTCTCTTCCTCCCTTTTGCTCTATTTCTCTCCCTCTTTCTTTCTCTTCCTTCCTTCCCCTCTCTGTCCATCCCTCTTCCTTCCTTCCTTCCTCTCTTTTTTGCTCTCTTTCTATCTCTCCCTCCTTCCCTGCCTCTCTTTCTCTTTCTTTCTCTCTCTTTCTCTCTTGCTTTCTCTCTCTCTCTCTCTTTCTCTCTCTCTTGCTTTCTTTTTCTCTCTCTTTCTCTCTCTTGCTGAGCTTCGCGGCACACCTGACCATGTCTCGCGGCACACTAGTGTGCCACGGCACACTGGTTGAAAAACACTGTGCTAGAGTGTGAGGGCCGAGAACAAAATTGCTCCTTTGCTGCTTCATCTACGACCTCCCTTTCTTGTACTTATTCTCCTGGTCCTCCTGTCTTGCCATTCCCCGTCCTTGGAATCTTCTCCCGCCTTATATAGCTTAATAACTCTTGGATAAAGTGGATAATCAATAAACAAAGAAGCTACACATTATACAAAAGAACAAACAATTCTTCACACAATTTGCAGAACTCACTGTTGCACAAAGGACGGTGAAGGCCACTGATTCTGAGGATGTCAGGCTAACTGATTTCATAGAAAGATCAATTTGTGCATTTGGAGACCTGACTAAGGAAGACGAGTTTCCCAGTCTTTCTTGCCCCTCCTTCCCCCACCCCAGGAAAACTGATCAGGCCACCTTACTTACTTACTTACTTACTTACTTACTTACTTACTTACTTACTTACTTACTTATTAGATTTGTATGCCGCCCCTCTCCGAAGACTCGGGGCGGCTCACAACAGCAATAAAAACAATATAACAGTGGAACAAATCTAATATTAAAAACATATTATCCCTACCATTATTTAAAAAAACCAAACAGCAACATTCATACCAAACATAAAACAAAGTATAAAAAAGCCTGGGGAAAAGGTGTCTCAACTCCCCCACGCCTGGCGGTATAAGTGAGTCTTAAGTAGTTTACGAAAGACAGGAAGGGTGGGGGCGGTTCTAATCTCCAGGGGGAGTTGGTTCCAGAGGGCTGGGGCTACCACAGAGAAGGCTCTTCCCCTGGGCCCTGCCAAACGACATTGTTTAGTCGACGGGACCCGGATAAGGCCAACTCTGTGGGACCTTATTGGCCGCTGGGATTCGTGCGGTAGAAGGCGGTTCCAGAAGTATTCTGGTCCAGTGCCATGTAGGGCTTTAAAGGTCATGACCAACACTTTGAATTGTGACCGGAAACTGATCGGCAGCCAATGCAAGCCACGGAGTGTTGAAGAAACGTGGGCGAATGGACAGAGTATTGTTTTATGATTTTTCCACCCAAGGGCAAAGTTGCTATATGCTGTAGAGCAGGGTGGTCAGACCCCTGGCCCACAGGCTGTACACATCATGCTCTGGCCACACCCACACCCAGTTTAGCAAAGGGGGAACAAGTCCCAATGCGTATGTCCTGTGATGCCACCATGATGACGTGAGTTTGACACCCCTGCTGTAGAGCAAAGGACATTTCTATACACTACCCCAGTGATGGCAAACATATGGCATGGGTGCACGCGGTGCCATATCTGCTGGAACACGAGCTGTTGTTGTTGTTGTTGTTGTTGTTATTATTATTATTATTATTATTTATTAGATTTGTATGCCGCCCCTCTCCGCAGACTCAGGGTGGCTCACAGCAATAATAAAAACAATGTATAATAAATCTAATAATTAAAAGTCACTAAAAACCCCTTATTAAAAAGCAAAACATACAAACATACCATGCATAACTTGTATAGGCCTGGGGGGAAAGGTATATCTCACTTCCCCCATGCCTGATGACAGAGGTGGGTTTTAAGGAGCTTATGAAAGGCAAGAAAGGTGGGGGCAATTCTGATCTTTGGGGGGAGCTGGTTCCAGAGGGTCGGGGCCGCCACAGAGAAGGCTCTTCCCTTGGGTCCTGCCAGATGACATTGTTTAGTCGACAGGACCGGGAGAAGGCCAACTCTGTGGGACCTAACCGGTCGCTGGGATTCGTGCGGCAGAAGACGGACCTGGAGATATTCTGTTGCCCTAGCTCAGCTCCATGTGTGTGCCGGCCAGCTGATTTTGGGCTCACACAGAGCTCTGGGAGGGTGTTTTTGGCTCCTAGAGAGCATCCAGGAGGATGGGAGAGAGCATTTTTACCCTCCAAGGAAGTCTTTGGAGCCTGGGGAGGGCAAAACATGAGCCTCCTGGGCCCACCAGAAGTTTGGAAACAGGCTATTTCCTGCCCCCAGAGGGCCTCTGGGGGCAGAGGAAACTTTTCGCCCTCCCCAGCCATTGAATAATGGGTGTGAGCAATCAGGCATGTGCGATAGTGCACACCCATGCTCTTTCGGTACCTGAGGAAAAAAAGGTTCGCCATCACTGCACTACCCCATCGCCTTAATTTCTTCTAATCTTCTCATATCCCAACAGTAGCATTCTTCCCCTTTCTCTATTCAGGATCAACTTCTTATTCAACCAATCTAAGAGCTTGTCAATATTGCTCAATTCTAATTCCAAGACAGAATTAGTTTGGCCTCATGGTTAAAGACGCTGGATTAAAATCTTGAATTCAAATTCTGCCTACAACCCAGAAACCAGCTGACTGGTTTTGACCCAGTCAACTCTTTCTCAGCCCTAGAAAGAATAAATAGCATTCATTCTAATCTTTCCAAGAAAATTGCACCGTTTTGTTCATGTAGTTGACCGGAATCAAGTGACTCAAAAGCACATCGGCGGACATGAATTGACAAATCTCTAAGGAGCTCCAATTCATCAGAGTGTAATTCAGCAACTTTCGGAAGTCACCATTTTTCTAACTCCATATTAAGTTATCCTCGAGGAAAAGGTATTTCTGTGAATGCATCTACCTTTTCAGTAGAAGAGAATATACTGGAAGTCCTCAAATTTCAGCTACAATTGAGCTCAACATGTATGTTGCTAAATTAAATATTTGTTAAGTGAGATTTGGGTTGTTGCTTTTGGTAATGGAGCAAGCAGAGCGTTAGTGTGAGTTGTTTTTTCAAAAGGTTTTTATTCCTAATTTTCTGTCATTTTTCTCTGCTGATGAGGTTATCTAGGAAGGGTAGTGTATTATTGTTTCTTTCTTCCCTTGTGAATTTTAATAATTTGGAGATGTTGTTGAAAGTTTTATGAGTCTTCTCTAGTTGTTCCTTTTTTCTTATGACAAAGGAGTCAACAATATACAGATTCATATTTTAGTTGTATATTGGGGTAGGTGGGTGCTATGGTTTGAGGATGCTGCATTGTAGTCCCTGTTGTTCTCCCTTTTTCCATTAAACTGAAAGTAGGTAATGAGAAAGAGGTTGCTGAGGGTCATGATTCTAGATATTTCAATCTTACTGTATTTGGTTAGGTTGTGTTATTCACTCCAGATCATGCAGAATACAGCTGCGAGAGCAATCGTGGGCTTTCCCAAAAATGCCCACGTCACACCAACACTCCGCAGTCTGCATTGGTTGCCGATCAGTTTCCGGTCACAATTCAAAGTGTTGGTTATGACCTATAAAGCCCTTCATGGCACCGGACCAGATTATCTCCGGGACCGCCTTCTGCCGCACAAATCCCAGCGACCGATTAGGTCCCACAGAGTGGGCCTTCTCCGGGTCCCGTCAACTAAACAATGTCGTTTGGTGGGACCCAGGGGAAGAGCCTTCTCTGTGGTGGCCCCAGCCCTCTGGAACCAACTCCCTCCAGAGATCAGAATTGCCCCCACCCTCCTCGCCTTTCGTAAGCTCCTTAAAACCCACCTCTGTCGTCAGGCATGGGGGAACTGAGATGTTCTTTCCCCCTGGGCCTCTTCAGTTTATGCATGGTATGTCAGTATGTATGTCTGGTTTTTATAATAAGGGTTTTTAGTTGTTTTATTATTGGATTGCTACATATTGTTTTTATCACTGTTGTTAGCCGCCCTGAGTCCGCGGAGAGGAGTGGCATACAAATCCAATAAATAAATAAATAAATGAAATAAATTTATTTATTCATTTATTTTTTCAAATTTATAAGCCACCAGACTCAGGGCGGTATACAACAGTAAAATGAATACAAAAATTAAAAAAATACGCCAACGAGATTCAATAAAAACAAATACAAAAGTTAAAACCCAATATAAAGCACTCATGCAACCATCACTCATCCATACTACAGGACGGAGCAGAATGCTATCACTCAATGGCCCCAGGCCTGCCGGCACAAGCGTGTTTCCAAAGTCTTTCAGAAGGCCAGGAGGATGGATTAAGGATACAGCCAGTCAAGGATATAGCCAGTCATTCTGAGCTCCATTGGTGCTACTGTGATTGTTTGCTATTGTTCTCCTGGTTGCTCCGTTCATTCCCATTGTGTGGTTTTAGGTATACAGTGATCCCCCGCTCGTTGCGAGGGTTCCGTTCCAGGACCCCCCGCAACGAGCGGGTTTTCGCGAAGTAGCGCTGCGGAAGTAAAAACACCATCTGCGCATGTGCAGATGGTGTTTTTACTCCCACAGCGCTAGCGAGGAACCGAAGATTGGGGGCGGTGCGGCTGTTTGCCGCCGGCATGGGGGGCTTCCTAGCAGCCCCCCAAACCCGGGTTGGGGGTCCGGGGGGTGCTGGCAAGCCCCCCATGCCGGCGGCGACATTTTAAAATAGCCGCGCCGCCCCCAATCTTCGGCTCCTCCGCGCTGGCTCTCGGCGCTTTCGAGCTGAGTCCGGGAGCGAATTCGCTCCAGGACTCAGCTCAAAAGCGCCGATAGCCAGCGCTACCGAACGGCTTGTCCACGCTGGCTATCGGCGCTTTCGAGCTGAGTCCGGGAGCGAATTTGCTCCAGGACTCAGCTCAAAAGCGCCGATAGCCAGTGCTAGCGAATGGCTTGTCCACGCTGGCTATCGGCGCTTTCGAGCTGAGTCCGGGAGCGAATTTGCTCCAGGACTCAGCTCAAAAGCGCCGATAGCCAGCGCTAGCGAATGGCTTGTCCACGCTGGCTCTCGGCGCTTTCGAGCTGAGTCCGGGAGCGAATTCTCTTCCGGACTCAGCTCAAAAGCGCCGATAGCCAGCGCTACCGAACGGCTTGTCCACGCTGGCTATCGGCGCTTTCGAGCTGAGTCCGGGAGCGAATTCGCTCCAGGACTCAGCTCAAAAGCGCCGATAGCCAGCGCTAGCGAACGGCTTGTCCACGCTGGCTCTCCGCGCTTTCGAGCTGAGTCCTGGAGCGAATTCGCTTCAGGACTCAGCTCGAAAGCGGCGAGAATGAACCGCGTGGGCGGGCGAAGGGCGGGCGGCAGCGAGGAGTTTGCGTGGGCGGTGGGGAAACTCCTCGCTGACGCCAGCAAGAGGGGGAAGACCCAGGGAAGCCGGTTGCCATCTACGCATGCGTGCCCATAGAAAAAATGGGCACGCATGCGTAGATGGTATTTTGACTTCCGGGTTGAAAAATCGTGAAGTACCCTGTTCGCAATGGTTGGGGACGCAATAAACGGGGGATCACTGTATGCGAATGTTAAGATGTGGGAATTTTCATTGTAACTTAAGAAAACTGTGACACTCAAATGTTGCCGAATTATACCTCTAAGTATCCTTTGGAACTGGTTGTGTTGATTGACACCGGTCTTTCATCCTTGAGGTAAAGGAATATGAGAAATTATTTCTTTCTATGGCTGGTTGGCTTTTAGAGCACAGTCTGCTTTGGCGCAATTTACGTGTCTGTTGCCACCATGATGAGGCTCTAGTTGCAATAAAGTCCAAAGCATGTTTCGGGGCCAGATTTGATTCTGTTCCACTTATTCCAGGAAACGGGGGGGGGGGGGGAGGAAAAAGATGGGAGAAATGTAATAATTATTCTCTCTCTCTCTCTCTCTCTCTCTCTCTCTCTTTCCCTATCTCCCCCTCTCTCTTGCTATTTTGTTCAACTTTTCCTTAAAATGTATTTCTCATTTTCTGAATTTCATGAGAGCAACCATGTAAACTTCTGACAAGTTATGAATTCTCACAAATGTACACACACATACACACAGTGGGGTAGTGAAAATGGAGCTCCACTCCAGAACACCCAATTTGCACTGAAAGATGTTGAAAGAAAATGCATAAGCCAAGCCCACAGTGTGGTAGTAAAAGTATTGGTAGCCCTTCACTGTAGTATATGTGTGTGTGTGTGTGTGCGTGCGTGCGTGCGCACTTCACATATAATAATAATAATAATAATAATAATAATAATAATAATAATAATTTATTAGACTTGTATGCCGCCTCTCTCCGGAGACTCGGGGCGGCTCACAACAACAATAAAAACAATATAAGTACAAATTTAATAATTAAAACTATGAACTAAAACCATAGTTCCCTCTAAGCTGAGCAGTGAGCAATCGCTCAATTAAAAATCATCATCAACTCAGAGTTTTCCAAACCTGCCCAGAAGCCGAGAGGGAAAGAGTGAGAGGGAAGGAGAGAGAGAGGAAGAGAGGAAGGAAAAGAGAAAGAAAAAGAATGGGAGTAAGGAAGAGAGAAAGAAAATCAAAATCTAGTTTGAAACTAGCTCAACTATTTAAGTGGTATTTTGATATTGATAGAGTTGCCCTATTATGAGCTCACTGTTATAGACACACAGTACAGTATTTTATTTTGAAATTCTGTGAGGCAAAACAGGGTGGGTTTTTTATTTATTTGTTTGTTTGTTTGTTTGTTTGTTTGTTTGTTTGTTTGTTTATTGTTTCTGTGCCGCACAGTCCCAAATGACTGCCGCTCACACACTATACTTTTCCGCCCACCCCCCCAAAAAATTAGAGGAAACACTGACTAAAACCCATTATCTTAAAAACAATCAATTACACAATCATAAACACACATAACTCTTAATGGTCAGAGGAGGGGGGCATGTACTAATTGCCCCATGCCTGGCGACATAAATACGTCTTATGGCTCTTGCGGAAGACAAGGAGGGTGGGGGCAGTTTGAATCTCTGGAGGGAGCTGATTCCAGAGGACCAGGGCCGCTACAGAGAAGGCTCTTCCCCTAGGCCCCGCCAGATGACATTGTCTGGTCGACGGGATCTGGAGAATGGCAACTCTGTGGGACCTAATCAGCCACTGGGATTTATGCAGCAGAAGGCAGTCCCGTAAGTAATCTGGTCCAATGCCATGTAGGGCTTTATAGGTCATCACCAATACTTTGAATTGTGTCCAGAAATCAATGGGCAGCCAATGGAGGCCGCGGAATGTTGATGAAACATGGGTATATCTGGGAAGACCCATGACTGCTTGCGCAGCCACATTCTGCACGATCTGAAATTTCTGAACACTTTTCAGAGGTAGCCCCATGTAGAGAGCCCCATATACAGCAATCCTTTATGAACAGAGAAATTACTCCACCTATCCCTGAATTTTCTAACCCAGCTTTCCCAGTTTTAGAGCTTCTAGATGTATTGGACTGGTCCTGAACTGCAAAAGATCTCTCTTGTTATCAGAGATCAAGGAGGCATTCAAGATGAAGGTGCAATTGTGGCAAACGGGGCAAGAGGAACTTCCTGTTGGTCCCTTAACTTTGCAATAGAGGCTTTGCAGCTGTAAGCAGTGTCGTTGTATCCTTGTACTAGAGTAGGGAAAGCGCATTCAAGGCAGCAACTACTGTTTCCAGAAAGGCAGTGGCTCACTGCCTTGGGTTTGAAGAGTGGACAGGGTTCTCGTTATAGGAATTCTGGGCTTGCTAACTTCCAGATACTGGGATTGCCATCACACTGGCAAAATTAGGTAGAACCTCAATACAAAATATAGGGCACACCAATATAGTAGTACCTCTAGATACGAGTTTAATTCGTTCCAGAAGGGAGCTTGTATGTCGAACAACTCGTATCTGGAACAAATGGCTTTAGACTTTGTTTTTCCCCTCTGAGATAACCAAAAGCAAGGATTCTTGCGCCACCTAGTGGACATTCTGCTCGTATCCCGAATTTGAGCTCGGGTCTGGAACAGAAATTTCTCTCCCCTCGTGACTCGTAACTTGGAATACTCGCATGTGGAGCAGCTCGTATCTAGAGGTACTACTGTAATTGGGAATTGGCAACAGAGACTACACCATGATCAGTAGCGAGTTGCTACCAGTACTGTAAAGGCCTGCAGACAGGTAGAAATCGCTGCACTGCATGTGCACCTTCAGTTAGCTTGCAGGCGTATGCGAATGTCCAAGCATGTTTTTGCTTCTGCGCATGTGCAGAATCTCACAAGAGGACAGATGTGTGCATGAGATTTTGGTGATGTTTTGCCTCTGCGCATGCACAGAATTGCAAAAATCATACACGTGTGTGCATCCCCTTACAAGATTTTGCTTCCTGCACATGCGCAGAAGCAAAAACACACTGGGATGCGCACACACACACGCAAGGTAACCGAAACTGCGTGCACAACACACCAGTAGCAGAGGTAGTAGGGATCCACCCCGACCGTGATAAATGCAAAACCACAGCTAAATGATATGAGATATATGCTGTATGATTGAATTGATAGGATTGTTTTTAAATATTGGATTTTTATACTGCAATTTTAAATTTAATTAGATTTGCTGTTGTATTCTATTGTTATATTATATGCTGTTAGCCGCCCCGAGTCCTTGGAGAAGGGCGGCATACAAATCAAATCAAATCAAATCAAATCAAATCAAATCAAATCAAATCAAATAAATAAATAAATAAATACATAAATACATAAATAAACACATAAATAAATACATAAATAAATACATAAATAAATAAATACATAAATAAATACATAAATAAATAAATACATAAATAAATACACTTGTCTTATTTCTGTAAACTTGGAGAAGCTACTTGGAATCTTCGAACTGCAGTTTTCAATTAATTCAATTTTGTCTTTAAATGAAGCAATTACTCACAAGCAAGAGGCTATGATATCCTTGCAGTGTCAGGATGTGGCTAATATCAAGGCCCAATGCTAGTCACTGCTAGTAGAATTCCTCAAAAGCATAATCACAAATAGACTTCCTGATTTCTTAGTACTGTAGTCCAAGAATTGATGTTTATAATAGTCAATGCAATTTCTCCCCACCCCCCTGCTTCTTTTTTATCTAGACCAGCTATATAAGTTTGCATTTGCCTTTCCTTGGGCAATATTTCCTTGCCAAAATTGTTCTTTTTGTGCTTGAGCAAACTCTGCAGACTCTTAATAAAGGCATTGGACATTTCACAAATTGTATCTTGCTTAAGTCAATGGATGGACCTAAACCTCATCACTTCCGCAGCTGAGAAGAAAGAAGCTGAAGAAACTCACAGATTTTGTTCTAACGAAGCTTATCCACTGATCACAAACATGCTACTTAATCATCTGTTTGAAGACCTTGCTCAGTACAAAGGTCAAGCTGATAGCTCTGCAGTTATTTGGCTCCTCCCCCTTCCGTATTTCATGATTCCTTCTCCTTCTTTCTTTCCTGGTATTCTGCCTGAGCAGAATACTAAAAGAATTAGTAGTCAATTTGAAAAAAGAAGACCCTGGGGAAAATATGAAGAGATCCGGATGTCAATTTTAACAAGTCTTCCCCACTGTGGTGGCTACTGTTCCCTCTAAGCTGTGCGGCCGCGCGGCAACAAGAAACCTCCATGCAGCACTTTCCAAGTGCTGTGCAGCCATGATGGTTGTTGACACCTTCTGTTCTGTCGGGCTCTCTGGTAGAATCCTCCCAAAACTTCACAGGTACAAATTCCAGACACACACACGTTTGAAAATTCAAAACAATGTTCTTTATAATGAAAATTCACTTAAACCAAGCCCTCTTTTTGTATAGCAAAGAGCACCCGTCTCCAAACAAACTGGTAATTTGTACAAGTCCCTTATCAGTTCTGTGATACTTAGCTTGCAGCGTGAGGCAATTCACAGTCCTTCTTCTGTCACAAAGTGAAACACACTTTGCTCTGGTTTAGTTTCAAAGCAGGGAAAAATCAGCACACAAAAAGTCAAAGTCAGTAAAGCAGTCACGAAACACAACTATCAGGCAATCCTCCACAATGGCCAAACCCACAGGCTGCTATTTATAGCAGCCTCACTAATCACCACAGCCCCACCCAACCACAGGTGGCCTCATTTTCTTTGATAATAATCTCTCAGTTGTTGTTGCCTATGCATCGCTCTCTGCGTGTGTGGCTGTATCATTAACTCTTGTTCTGAATCCAAGGAGAAGCTAGATAATTGATCTCCTTCTGAGCTGTCTGCCCCACTCTCCTCCTCCCTGTTACTCATGTCTTCTTGGTCAGAGGAGTCTTCATCCGGAGATTCCACCGGGGGCAAAACAGGCCTGCAGCATGTGGATGTCTCCCCCACATCCACAGTCCTTGGGGCAGGAGCTGTGCCAGAGCTAAGCACAACACCTTCCCCCCTCCCTCTCACCCCCCTCCACCCTTCCAAGAGCCTCCAACTTTGCCCCTCCACCACTGCTGCTCTTCGCGTCTCTTGCTCTTTCCGTGGAGCCGGGCGCCATTTCTCCCCCACCCGATGGCTGCAACCTTCAACTGAGAGAAACCTGTCATGAAGTCTAGCAGGGGCCGATCTCTTCTTCCAAGACTGGCTTCCCTTCCGCAGCCCCGCAGCCCGCCCGCCCACCCGGGGGGCCTTCCTCTCTCAGCTCTGGGAACCAGGCCCTGGTCAATTGGTCAATGATGCAGGTGCCTTTAAAGGATTCATCAACTTCCTCCTGGGGAGAGTCTCAAGGTCCCATTTCTCACCCAGCGTTTTCATGTAGATGTTAAATAGGATGGGAGAGAGAACAAAGCCTTGGGAGACCCCACAAACGAGGGGTCTAAGAGTCATTTTCAATCCTACCAACACCAATTGTAACTGCCAGAGAGATAAGAGGAGAACCACCATAGCACGATGCCTCCCATTCCCAACCCCCTCAGTTATCCCAGAAGGATACCACGGTCAATAGTATTGAAAGCCACTGAGAGGTCAAGTAGCACCAAGATAGAGGAATGACCCGTTTATCCTCCACTCCAATATTCTTGGATAATGGCATAACCCAAACTAGCTAGGGTTCCATTGCCTTTCTGAGAGAAGACAGACACGAAATAGGACTTAAGAAGTCCAGCATTTCCTCTATCATCCATTACCAGTTCCTCACTCTGTTCTCATAGTGGAACTATATATTCTTTACCTTACTTTTTATTTCCAAAAGAACTGCTTTTTGCTGCCCTGCCAAAAGAGATGATGTCCATGACTTAATCAGTACACACACTGCAGCCAAAATATGTGGAGTCTTAATTATTTATTCTTCCAAAGCCGTGCAATTTGGCAGTTTTGTTCAGTTTGGCTCAAACTCTATATTATTGCCAGGATCAGTGATTTGATCAGTTAACTTGGAAGCCATGGAAGTAATCAGCTAACAGCAGCTTTCAATCATGAACCAAATGTTCATATTTCCACTTTAACCCCCAGCTCTCTCCAGCATAATGCCAAAGGGGCTGATGTTGGCAACATATAATTGCTGCTCGTGTTGTACATTGAAAATACTTGGTTTCATTATGACTGGGAAATCTGTGAAACTCCAAGAATAGATTTCAATGTAAACATGCTTCCCATGTATCTGTTCAGTGAAATTATTCTTTTTCTGAGCCTGTAGATCTAGACTGGAAAGCTCCAGATGTCTGCTAGGTAGCTGCAAATACATACGGGAAGTTGAAATTCTCTAATAAAGGTCATCTATAGTTTATGGCCCAGTAGTCATCGTTTTGTGCCATAAACTATAGATGTCTCAACATTGGCCATTTGAGAATACAGTGGTACCTCTACATACAAACTTTATGCGTTCCATGACCAGATTCTTAAAGAGAACAGTTTATAATAAGAAGCAATTTTTCCCATAGGAATCAATGTAAAAGCAAATAATGTGTGTGATTGGGGAGGGCGGAGGCCCTGTTTCCTCCCAGGAGATTCCTAGAGAGGCCCCATGGAGGCTTCTCCCCCCTTTTCCAGCCCTGTTTCCTCCCAGGAAATTCCTAGAGAGGCCCCACGGAGGCTTCTCCCCACCTTTTCCGGCCCTGTTTCCTTCCAGGAGATTCCTAGAGAGGCCCCATGGAGGCTTCTCCCTGCATTTTCCAGTTTTGGAGGCTAGGGTTTGTAAGTGGAAAATGGTTCTTGAGAAGAGGCAAAAAAATCTTGAACATCCGGTTCTTATCTAGAAAAGTTCATAAGTAGAGGCATTCTTAGGTAGAGGTACCACTGTATGTGGACTTCAATTCCCAGAATTCCCCAGCCAACAAATCTGAGAGTTGAAGTTCATACATCTTCAAGAGGCCAGGGTTGGGAACAGTAACGGGCTGCAGCCAGAATGATAAAGTGTGCAGTCCCAGTTGGAAAAAATGGAGATGGACATGCATCTATGCGTTCCTGATGCGTGAACATGTGTGCCTGCGTGAGATTCAGCTTCTGCGCAGGAAGCGAAATCTTGCACGAGGATGCGTGCATGAGATTTTGCTGATTTTTGCCATTTTTTGCTTCCGCACATGCGCAGAAAACAAAGAAATCGCCGATAATCACCAAAATCTCATATGTGCAAGCGTATTTGCATGAGACTTCACTTCCTGCGCATGCGCAGAAGCTGAATCTCATGCCGGCATGCACGCCGAATGCGCCTGTCGCTGGGAGTGCACTGTTAGACAACAGAATTCTTGAACCCAAGTTCTATGTGTCTTAGGAAAAATAGTGCATCGAATTGTGGGAGATTCGCCTTCCTATCTGAGTGCTTGGACCATTTCTTCAACCTCCCTAGCTAGGAAGGCTATTCTGGGAGCATCTGAGCCAGCTAATACCAGAAAAGGCCAGTACTGTACTACTTATTTTATTATTTATTTATTTATTTATTTTGTCCAATACACAATAATACACAATGAAGGTAATAGAGGACACCTTCAAGGAAATAGAATTAGAGAAAGAATAGAAGAGAGAGTATAGGATAAAATAATCAATGAGTGAATAGAAGAAAGATATAGGGATAGGAGAGAAGATATATGGGATATAGGAGAGACAATAGGACAGGAGTCGGAAGGCACTCTAGTGCACTTATGCACACCCCTTATTGACCTCTTGGGAATCTGGAGAGGTCAACCATGGACAGTCTAAGGGTAAAATGTTGGGGGTTAGGGGATGATACTACGGAGTCCGGTAATGAGTTCCACGCTTAAACAACTCTATTACTAAAGTCGTATTTTTTAAAGTCAAGTTTGGAGCGGTTAATATTGAGCTTGAATCTGTTATGTGCTCTTGTGTTGTTGTGGTTGAAGCTGAAGTAGTCGTTGACAGGCAGCACATTGCAGCATATGAGCAATACTTAGATCTTGTTTAAGGCGTCTTAGTTCTAAGCTTTCTAGGCCCAGGATTATAAGTCTAGTTTCATACTGTATTATTCTGTTACTGGAGGAGGAGTGAAGGGCTCTTCTGGTGAAGTATCTCTGGACATTTTCGAGGGTGTTAATGTCTGAGATGTGGTATGGGTTCCAAACAGATGAGCTGTATTCTAGGATGGGTCTGGCAAAAGTTTTGTATGCTCTGGTATGCTTCTGTATTTTTTATGCTTCTGGATTTGTGGCTATCTGACTCTCGAATGTATTTAGTGCCAGTTTTTAAAGAGAATTCTAAAACTAATTCATCAGGCCTCTCTCATTCAAATGTGTTTTACTAATCTTTTCCAGCATGAATTGTTTGACGCGGCTTCCGATTTAAAGATTGCTATTCTTGTGACCTTATTTTTGTACTGTGAGAACTTTTGCCTTCAGCACCTATGAGAAAGAGATAGTGAGAACCAGAGAGACACTATTATTATGCAATTTCTAGCAGCTTGTAATACTGCCTGCACTTTTTGCATTTCATTGCCCTTTAATTAACTCTTTACATTCCTTCCAAATCATATGAGTGATACACACACAACTATCATATACCTGTGAATTCTCTCCCTTAAGTGAAGAACTTTGCACTAACCTAATACATTTTATTCTGCTAATTTTAGCTCCGGCATACCAAAACTGTCTTAATTTTTATTTTTGTATTCTAAATTATTAGCTCTCACATCTAATTTTGTGGGGTCTGATTTTCACCCTTCATTTATATATTGAATTGGAATGGGATATGTGTCTAAAGGTATAGTATAATTTAAAGATTAAAGCTCTAGCATAGATTAGGATGAAAAGAAATCTGGCTCTAAATTAGAAAATGTCTTTAACTTAAGAACCGGGAACTTTATTGGCATTTTATTTTAGCAGACCCAAACAATTATCCATCTAACGTTTCCACGTAATACAAACTGTTCTGTCGGGCTCTCTGGTAGAATCCTCCCAAAAATTCACAGGTACAAATTTCAGAAACACACACACGTTTGAAAATTCAAAACAATGTTCTTTATAATGAAAATTCACTTAAACTAAGCCCTCTTTTGTTATAGCAAAGAGCACTCGTCTCCAAACAAACTGGTAATTTGTACAAGTCCCTTATCAGTTCTGTGATACTTAGCTTGCAGCTGTGAGGCAATTCAAAGTCCTTCTTCTTTCACAAAGTGAAACACACTTTGCTCTGGTTTAGGTTCAAAGCAGGGAAAAATCAGCACACAAAAAGTCAAAGTCAGGAAAACAGTCATGAAACATAACGATCAGATAATCCTCCACAATGGTCAAACCCACAGGCTGCTATTTATAGCAGCCTCACTAATTACCACAGCCCCACCCAACCACAGGTGGCCTCATTTTCTTTGATAATAATCTCTCAGTTGTTGCTGCCTATGCATCACTCTCCACATGCGTGGCTGTATCATTAACTCTTGTTCTGAATCCAAGGAGGAGCTAGATAATTGATCTCCTTCTGAGCTGTCTGCCACACTCTCCTCCTCCCTGTCACTCATGTCTTCTTGGTCAGAGGAGCCTTCATCATCAGATTCCACTGGGGGCAAAACAGGCCTGCAGCATGTGGATGTCTCCCCCACATCCACAGTCCTTGGGGCAGGAGCTGGGCCAGAGCTAACCACAACACAAACTATTGTTGGAATTTTCTGTAGGCAAGAATCATAGTTTCCACATTCAATGTACACACACACACACATACACACACACACACACACACACACATGCTAAAAGTTCTGAGCTAAAGTAGACGTCATATGAATCACTCATGGTTATTAGAACTGCATGAACAGACGGAAAATAATCTATTCTTATGAAGCCTGCAAAATTCCTACACTAGAGATTTCCCGCTTAGCCTTTGAATGGTGCATTAGAGTCACCCAGGGCAAAGAAGCAGATCTTCATAGGACAAAAAACCGATCTGATTTATTTTAAATCAAACACATTTAATGTGATCATTCCCCATGTGCTTAATTCTATTCCCCTTCTCTCCAGGGTTGTCTGCCTGAATAAAACTAAAATTAAAATTCCTAGCTCACCATGACAAAAATTTCAACAAGCTTCAGTGCAGCTTCTGGCTTAAACTTCAATACAGCTGTTTTCCAAAGACACTTTATAAACTTTATGTACTTTCATAGGAATGTTTGGATCTACTGCCCCCAAGTCAGCTCCTAGAAATCCTGTTATGTTAATTCAAACAGATTCAAAATTTATACGAACCGCTCCAAACTTGACTGTAAAAAATATGATTTCAACAATCGAGTTATTGAAGCGTGGAACTCATTGCCGGACTCAATTGTGTCAACCCCTAACACCCAACATTTCTCCCTTAGACTCTCCACGATTGACCTCTCCAGGTTCCTAAGAGGCCAGTAAGGGGCGTACATAAGTGCACTGGTGTGCCTTTCGTCCCCTGTCCAATTGTCTTTCCTTTCTCTCACTTATCATATATATATTCTTTCTTTCATATATCCTCTCCTCTAAGTTCACTTTACCCTTATATACATTACTACATGTCTATTTTTCTTCCTATGTATTTGTGTATTGGACAAATGAATAAATAAAATAAATAAATAAAAATTGTGAAATTCATTTGGGCCTACTTATTACACAATAATTGCATTAACATACACCCAAGAGAAGAAGATGGAGTACCTTATCCAGGGGTGGGCAGTAGGCAGGACGGGGTGGAACACAGTTCCACTGGCAGAAATGAAGCTGTGTGGCCAGCTCCAGCTAACTATCCTCTCCTCCCATCCTCTTCCTCCTCCTCAGAAAGTGACAGGGAGACCAGCACGGGCAGCAGTTGCAGGGGGGCCATTTCCTCCCCCCTCTTTTTTCAATAGCTGATCAGCACCCATTCACCTAGCTACCCAGCCTGAGGCAGGGGGTGACCCAGGAAGGAGAGCGCAGGAAACGTGAAGCAAATTGTCACCCCAGAGAGCAACACTGGTGAGGTTGTAAGTCGAGGACTTAACAGTTCACTTGAACGATGATGAACGTTCAAGCCACTCCCACCTGGTCACATTGCCGACAAGCCACACCTACCCAGCCACATGGCCATTAAGCCACACCCACAAAATAAGCCACACCCACAACGTGGCAGTAAAAGTTTTGGCTGCCCATTATTGGCCTTATCCCTGGCTCATATTCTAAGACTTGGAACTGCAGCTTCAACTTTGTGAGATTGGAGTTTAGTGGAGTTCATTTCTTTCTTTCTTTTCAGCAGAATGCCAACAGCCAACCATAAATGGTTTCTCTCTTGAAAACAAAAACAATGTTCAGAGACATGTTCAGAAGAAACAGTCTCGTCATTTCTACCTTTTCGGCAGGCCTCATAACAATGTCTTTGTGAACTAGGGATCAATTAGTTGAGGTAGCCAATGATTCAAGTGTGTTGGCCAAGCATCCAGTTGTAGGAAAATTGAAGGGGGGAGAAAAGGAAATATGAAAAAAATGATCCATTACCTATGAAACTGCTTTAGTGGTTTTTTTTTTTTAAAAAACTGTTCAAGTAAACTTCGGAGAGGGGCGGCATACAAATATAATAAATTAATAAATTATTATTTAATTATTATTATTATTATTAAACCATATATGATTTGTTTGGCTCTCCTTGGGTAGGCAGTGGCACTCTAAGGCAGAGAATGTCAGGACCGAACCCTGGATTTTTGTTTTCAAAGGCTGTGTTTCAGTTACAGGCTGTAGGAAGTTAGCATCTGCCCACCTCCTAGAGCAGTGATGGCGAACCTTTTTTTTCCTCGGGTGCCAAAAGAGCATGTGCGCACACTATCACACCTGTGTGAGTGCCCACACCCATAATTCAATGCCTGGGAAGGGTGAAAACAGCTTCCCCTGCCCCCCGGATGTCTCTGGAGGCTGGAAACGACCTGTTTCCCAACTTCTGGTGGGCCCAGTAGGCTCATATTTTGCCCTCCCCACGCTCCAAAGGCTTCCCTGGAGCCAAGGGAGGAAAAATGCCCTTTCCCATCCCCCCGAGGCTCTCTGGAAGCCAAAAATGCTCTCCCAGACTTCTGTGTGCCCAAAAACCAGCTGGCCAATACACACATGCATAGTGGAACTGAGCTAGGGCAACAGCTCGCGTGCCAGCAGATATGACTCCGCGTGCCATCTGTGGCACCCATGCCATAGGTCCGCCATCACTGTCCTTGAGGAATAAAATATTTTTGGAAATATTAAAAATATTAAAATATAAATATTAAAATTTTATATTATATTTCCCCAGCACTCAACTTAGCCTGGGACATAGACAAAGCTTACAGAGTTAGCTAGATCCCTACCTCCTGAGAGTCCGACAGCCGATGGGATACATTTCTTACACAAGTACAGGAAACTCTTAAGATGGGGGCCCAACAGAGAGTATAAAGTATAAAGTATAGAGTATAGAGTGTTGGTTATGACCTATAAAGCCCTTCATGGCATCGGACCAGAATATCTCCGGGACCGCCTTCTGCCGCACGAATCCCAGCGACCAGTTAGGTCCCACAGAGTTGGCCTTCTCCGGGTCCCGTCAACTAAACAATGTCGTCTGGCGGGACCCAGGGGAAGAGCCTTCTCTGTGGCGGCCCCGACCCTCTGGAACCAATTCCCCCCAGAGATTCGTACTGCCCTCACCCTCCTCACCTTTTGCAAGAGTCTAAGACTCATTTATGCCGCCAGGCTTGGGGCCGTTAGACTCTAGCCCCCTGGCCGATGAAATGTAATGTATACTGTTGTGTGAATGGGAATGATTGATTTTTAATGCTTTTGGTTTTTTAGACTAATTAGCTAAATTAATTGGATTAGGAAGTTTATATTGTTTTTTTATATACAGTGATCCCTCGAGTTTCGCGTCCTCGAGCATCGCGAAAGGGCTATATCGTGAGTTTTCAACCCGGAAGTAAACTCCACCCTCTGCGCATGCGTGCCTTTTTTCTATGGCCACGCATGCGTAGATGGTGGAGTTTCCCGCCGGGCAGATAAGCTGCTGGGCGGCTTCCCTGGGTCTTCCCCCTCTTGCCCCGGTAAGACCCCAGCGGCGGCACGAGCAACGGCGTGGGCGGGCAGGCGGCACGCGCGGGGACACCCCAGCTCCGCTTCCCAGCTGGGAAGCGGCCCCAGCAACGGCGTGCGCGGGCGGGCGGTGCGCGGGCGCTTGGGGAAACCCCAGCTCCGCTTCCCAGCTGGGAAGCAGTCCCAGCAACGCGCGCGCGCTTGGGGACATCCCAGCTCCGCTTCCCAGCTGGGAAGCGGCCCCAGCAACAGCGTGGGCGGGCGGGCGGTGCGCGCGCGCTTGGGGAAACCCCAGCTCTGCTTCCCAGCTGGGAAGCAGCCCCAGCAACGCGCGCGCGCTTGGGGACATCCCAGCTCCGCTTCCCAGCTGGGAAGCGGCCCCAGCAACAGCGTGGGCGGGCGGGCGGCACGCGCGCGGGGAAACCCCAGGCGCGAGCAACGGGGTGGGCGGGCGAAGGGCGGGCGGCGGTGGAAGTATGCGCAGATGGTGTTTTTACTTCCGCACCGCTACTTCGCAAAAAATCGATCATCGCTTGGGGTCCTGGAACGGAACCCTCGCGATGATCGAGGGACCACTGTATTGCAAACCACCTCGAGTCCTTGGAGAGGGGTGGCATATAAATTCATTCAATGTTGCATTTAACAGTTTATTGAAAATCCACATATGTTTGAGTTCATACAATTTACTCTCCTCCAAAAAAACCCAACTAAATATTTAATATGTAAGCATAATGAACATAGCCTGTGCTTTGATTGGATTGACATAGGATAAAATGGGAATGAGCAGGTTCTAACTCAGTGTGTGGCACTAACCCATAAATCAGTTAATTCCATAAACCTTAGTTAACCATGGAAATCCCTGCAATATTCATACAACTGTATAATGTATATACAGTGATCCCTCGATCTTCGCGATCTCGATCTTCGCGAAACGCTATATCGCGATTTTTCAAAAAATAATAATTAAAAAATACTCCACGGTTTTCCCCATCTGATGACATCATACGTCATCACCAAGAGTCACTTCTCTCTCCCTTTCTCTTCCTTTTTTCTATCCTTTCTACCTCTTACTCTTTCTTTCTCTCCCTTCTTCATTCAATTTCCTCTCCCTCCCTGTGCCTGCCCTGCACCACCCAACAGGGACGGACAGCCCCCGATCGTCGGTTCGTCGCCCCCCCCCCCCACACAGAGGGAGATCGGGCTGCGAGGGCAGTGGATCCGCGTCCCCAGCCACCGGCTTGGATTCCCCTCCCGGCGGCATTGGGCTGCCCTGCATCACTCACGCGCTCGACTGCGGTGGCTGCTTTGGCAAGGAAGGAGTTTGGGGAGAAGATGAAGGCAGCGGGCAGCAGCTGAGGCGAAGCGAGGCGAAGGCGGTGAGGAGCGGCGAATCCACCTCCCCAGATCGGGCTGGTGGGGGCGGCAGCCACCGGAGGGAGATCGGGCTGGTGGGGGCGGCGAATCCACCTCCCCAGCCACCAGAGAGAGATCGGGCTGGTGGGGGCGGCGAATCCACCTCCCCAGCCACCGGAGAGAGATCGGGCTGGTGGGGGCGGCGAATCCACCTCCCCAGCCACCGGAGAGAGATTGGGCTGGTGGGGGTGGCGAATCCACCTCCCCAGCCGGGCAGCGGCCGGCCGAGCGAACGGAAGAGCGGCGAGTGAGTGAGCGGCCGGCCGGGCAGGCGGGCGAGCGGTGGGCGAGCGGGTGCTGGGGGGGCGGGGGTAGCCGACATTGAAAGCAACCTGTCGGCTTCTGAACTTTCGTTGCTCCCCGGCTCCACCATCTGCGCATGCGCGGCCATGGAAAAAAAGGGCGAGCATGCGCAGATGGTGTTTTTACTTCTGCACCGCTATATCGCGAAAAATCGATTATCGCGAGGGGTCTTGGAACGGAACCCTCGCGATAATCGAGAGATCACTGTATTGTCAATATAATTTACTTGGACTTCGGTTAGGCATTTGATAAAGTAGACCATAATCTACTACTAGATAAAGTAGAAAAATGAGGATTAGATAGCATCACCACCAGATGGATTCATAACTGGCTGAACAACTGCACTCCACATTAGTCTTCAATGGAACTGCATCTACATGGAGGGAAGTATGCAGTGGAGTACCCCAAGGCTCTGTTTTAAGCCCTGTATTCTTCAACTTCTTCATCAATTACTTAGATGAGGGAATAGATGGGGAACTCATCAAATTTGCAGATGACATCAAGATGGCAGGAATAGCCAACACTCCAGAAGATAGGCTTAAAATACAGAAGGATCTTGGCAGACTTGAACATTGAGCACTATCTAACAAAATGAAATTCAGTGATGAAAAAAGTAAGGTTCTACATTTAGGAAAGAAAAAAAATGTGCAGGTACAGTATATGTAGTACCTTTATCGATAATAGTAACTGTGAGGGGGATCTTGGAGTCCTAGTGGATAACAATTTAAATATAAGCCAGCAGTGTGAAGCAGCTGCCAAAAAAAGCCAACACAGTTCTAGGCTGCATTAACAGAGGGATAGAATCAAGACCTTGTGAAGTGTTAATACCATTTTATAATGCCTTGGTAAGACTACACTTAGAATACTGCATTCAGTTTTGGTCACCACGATGTAAAAAGGATGTTGAGACTGTAGAAAGAGTGCAGAGAAGAGCAACACAGATGATTGGGGGACTGAACGAATGGTTGCAGGAACTGGATATGTCTAGTTTAATGAAAAGAAGGACCCTGGGAGACATGATAGCAGTGTTTATTTTTTATTTATTTATTTATTAAATTTGTATGCCGCCCGTCTCCATAGACTCCAATATCTCAAGGGCTGCCACAAACAAGAGGGAGTCAAGCTATTTTCCAAAGCACCTGAGGGCATAGTTCCCTCTAAGCTGAGCAGTGAGCAATCGCTCACTTAAAAATCATCATCAGCTCAGAGTTTTCCAAACCTGCCCAGAAGCCGAGAGGGAAAGAGTGAGAGGGAAGGAGAGAGAGAGGAAGAGAGGAAGAGAGAGAAACAGATAGAAAAAAGTGAGGAAGGAAAAGAGAAAGAAAAAGAATGGGAGTAAGGAAGAGAGAAAGAAAATCAAAATCTAGTTTGAAACTACCTCAACTATTTAAGTGGCATTTTGATATTGATAGAGTTGCCCTATTATGAGCTCACTGTTATAGACACACAGTACAGTATTTCATTTTTAAATTCTCTGAGGCAAAACAGGGTGGGTTTTTTATTTGTTTGTTTGTTTGTTTGTTTCTTTATTTATTTATTTAATATTTTTGTGCCGCCCAGTCCCAAAGGGATTGCCGCTCAGACACTATACTTTCCGCCCACCCCCCAAAAAAATTAGAGGGAACACTGCCTGAGGGTAGGACAAGAAGCAATGGGTGGAAACTAATCAAGGAGAGAAGCAACTTAGAACTAAGGAGAAACTTCCTGACAGAACAATTAATCAATGGAACCACTTGCCTCCAGAAATTGTGAATGCTCCAACACTGGAAGTTAGCAAGAAGATGTTGGATAACCATTTGTCTGAAGTAATGTAGGGTTTCCTGCCTAAGCAGGGGGTTGGACTAGAAGACCTCCAAGGTCCCTTCTCACTTTGTTATTATATTATATTAACTATTGAAATAATATCAGTTACTTGAAAAAATACTTCAAACTTGTTGTCAAGGTTCCAAATAACATCTGAGAAATAAATCAGAGTCCGATCTTTGGCGTTCTTCCAAGTTCAATTTATTAACAGAGCCATGTTGGCACACACTGTAGTCAAACCGGTACTAACTTTCCTACAGTTCCCCATCCAGGTTAAGGTTCATTGACCATCCACCCACCCACAAGTTCATCACGTTGACCAGTCTGGCATCTGCACAGCCACGAACCTCCTCCGTACTTTCGCTAGTGCAGAACAGAAAATGACCTTGGTTTTTCAAGAAAGGAAAACCTTTGCAGGACATGCAAGACTTGAAAAGGGGGGGCGGCCTGTTAGTCCGAAGCCATCATTTGAGTTAGAGGTTTTGGTCTGCCACAATTAGAGTAGTGCGGTGGGAATTGGGAAGGGTGGTTGAATGAGGGGGAGAGATACTAGCCACAACAAATTCCTTTCTTGAAAAGCCAAGGTCATCTTTTGTTCTGCACCAGTGGAAGTATGGAGGAGGTTCGTGGACGTGGAGATGCTGGACGTGATGAACTTGTGGGTGTGGGGATGATGGATGAACCTTAACTTGGGTGGGGAATTGTAGGATAGTTAGGACCAGTTTAATGTCAAGGTTCCAAATAATATCTGAGAAATAAATCCTTGCCGTTCTAACAAGTCCAATTTATTGACATTGCCATGTTGGCACACACTGTAGTCAAACTGGTACTAACTATCCTACAGTTCCCCACCCAGGTTAAGGTTCATCCGTCAGTTCCTCATCCATCCATCATCCCCACACCCCCAAGTTCACCACGTGGACCAGTCCGGCCTCTGCAGGTCCACAAACCTCCTCTGTACTTCTGGTGGTAAAGAACAAAATATGACCTTGGCTTTGCAAGAAAGGAATCATTCCAGAAAAAGATTTACACTGTAGAAAGCATTGCTTCAATGGGGCCAACTAGGCCATTCAATGGGGCTACAAGAATGGTGGAAGGTCTTAAGCATAAAACGTATCAGGAAAGACTTAATGAACTCAATCTGTATAGTCTGGAGGACAGAAGGAAAAGGGGGGACATGATCGAAACATTTAAATATATTAAAAGGTTAAATAAGGTCCAGGAGGGAAGTGTTTTTAATAGGAAACTGAACACAAGAACAAGGGGACACAATCTGAAGTTAGTTGGGGGAAAGATCAAAAGCAACATGAGAAAATATTATTTTACTGAAAGAGTAGTAGATCCTTGGAACAAACTTCCAGCAGATGTGGTAGATAAATCCACAGTAACTGAATTTAAACATGCCTGGGATAAACATATATCCATCCTAAGATAAAATACAGAAAATAGTATAAGGGCAGACTAGATGGACCACGAGGTCTTTTTCTGCCGTCAGACTTCTATGTATTTATGTTTCTATTTAATGAACATTCGGAAATAACATTGGCTTCAAGACCTTTATATCTAAACACTAATGGTAAGAATATGGAAAACTAATGAGCCTGAACTCTTTATACAGGAAGGAAAATATGATTCAGTAAACATATTGAAAACCTGGTGAGAGCATTCTGATGACTGGAATATAGCCATTGAAGGACATAATTTGTTCAAAGGGAAAAGTTATAATAGAAATACAAAGGAATATTTGCGATATATAGCCGCCCCAAGTCCACAGAGAGCGGCGGCATACAAATCCAATAAATAAATAAATAAATAAATAAATATGTTAAATCTATTCAGAAATCCAAGTGAATGAATATAGTGGTACTGATGGAATTAAACACCAGTAAATCTGAAATTTGTACCTGGGAAGATTATAGAGTAGATCAGAAGTTGAACCATTGAAAATAAGTGAGTAATTATCCAAAGATCAGAGTGGAGTTTTAAAAAATTATTGCCATATTAAGTTTATTATTTTTTAAATGAACAAATTACCTCAGTAGATGGTAGAAATGTGACAGACTTAGTTTACACTATATGTTTTTGGTTAAACATTTGTCAGAGTAATTTATGATATTGTATCTAGCTTGGCATATCATTTGTCGATATTCATCAGTGTTTCCCTAACAAACATGAATGATACGAGTCTACGGAAAGGGGCGGCATACAAATCTAATTAATAATAATAATAATAATAATAATAATAATAATAATAATAATACTGAATAGACCGCCTTTCCTGATTCATAGAGTCTTTAATATTTTTATTAATGCCTTGGAAAAGAAACTGGAGGGGAAGTGTAAATGACGAAAAGTTTGGCTAATACTAAATATTACTAATAAAAATAAAATTAAAAAGTTTGTTGATAGGTTAGAAAAATGGACTGAAAGTCACAGAATCAAACTTTGCTAAGACAAATGCAAAGTTCTTCAGTTAAGAAATCAAGTCCAGAAATATAAGATCGTGGTTACCTAGCTTGGTAATAATCTTTGTGAAACAGATCTTGGATGAGTATTTGTCAGCAAAACGATCGTGAGTGAGTCGTATGGCATGGCTGCAAAACGAGCAAATGCAATTTATTCTTAGGTGAACAGGAATACAAATGTAAAATCACAGGGGGATGTAGCTTCAATTGACAATATGGTAGTCAGATCTCAATGAGCGTTGTGTTCAAAACTGAACAATAAGTAAAATCCAGACTTTTTTGAACAGTTGAACAAGTTTAGGAAAAGGGGAGAAAAATAATCAGGTTTTATGGAGTCTGCAGAAACTAGGAATATTTGAAAAGATTGGATTGAGGCATATAGCACTCTTCAGAAGTCTATTGTAGAGAAGAAGATTAAGACCTGCTTTATTCCCTAGAATGTACAAAAAGAAACAATACATTTAATTTTCCAGGAGGAGGATTGTAAAAATCAATCAAGAATCAATCATGGGGTCATTTTTTACCTTTTTGATGTTGATCTTCACTGTAAGCCACCCAGAGTCCTTTGGGAATTGGGTGGCATATACATTAATTAATTAAATGAATGAGTGAGTGAGTGAGTGAGTGAGTGAGTGAGTGAGTGAGTGAGTGAATCAATGAAAGAATGAATAATAATACTTACAGAATCTACATTTCAGAGACAAAGCACCACTGATTGGTAGCCGTCCCGATAAGCACCAACCTTTGTTTCATGTGTTGCTTATAGCCATTCCAATTCATGCAGTGTAGGAAATAGCTGGGAGGATCTTTGATGAGACAACAAGACTAGACACAAGAACAGTTTTTCACTGAATGCCATCACTCTGCTAAACAAATAATTCCTCAACACTGCCAAACTATTTAGTAAGTCTGCACTACTATTACTACTAGTTTTTTATCATCACTCCTATCACTCACCTCCTCCCACTTATGACTGCATGGCTGTAACTTGTTGTTTGTATCCTTAAGATTTTAATTAATATTGATTGTTTCCTCATTGCTTATTTGACCCCTATGACAACCATTAAATGTTATACCTCATGATTCTTGGCAAATGTACCTTTTTCTTTTATGTACACTGAGAGCATATGCACCAAGACAAATTCCTTGTGTGCCCAATCACACTTGGCCAATAAAGAATTCTATTCTATTCTATTCCCACCACCACCGCGACCTGTTTTGTTTCGCAGGCAGGCGCTAGGACCCAGAATATTTCGTCTCTGGTTTGAAAGAGATTGCCTTGAGTCGCCGGGGGCCTGGCCCCACGAGCTCCTAAAAAGCGGGGAGGTGTGGCTTGCGGCGGGCGTGGCTTGTGTTATGATTTATTTATACAGTATTTTTCTTAAGCGACAGTACAGTGCTGTCCTGTACGCTGCTTCAGGGCGTCTGGTGGTCGGCGGCGGCGGCCTCGGAAAGCCATGGCGGGGACGCGGCCGCTTGTAGTCTTGTTCGACCTGGGAGGCGTCCTTTTGGGCAGCAGCAATCGAATACTTTTCCGAACTCTGGAGAAGACTCTGGGCTTGCCTGGGTGGGTAACTGAAGGTAGCAGAACCGGTGATGGGGGGACGTGCCCGCCCGTCCGACTCTCTGTGTCTTTACTTACGACGTCTTTAGCAATACGTGTGCTGCGCCCGCCCGCAGTTATGGTGCAAAACTTTTAATTTCTTGCAACTGCAGTTGGCTTAATAAGCATAAAGGCCTGTGGCGCTTTTTCCTTGTACTTCAAGGCGTGGAAGAAAAGTTTTGCTGTGGGCCGGTAGCGGTCGACTTTCACTGCGTATACACGCCATGGGTTAATTCAAAAGCACCAAGTGGTTAGAATTTCACCAAAGTCTCTTGATTGAATGGGCGATTTTGAATATAGGGATACGAATGTGTAGAGCTGGCATTATATCCATTGATCTGCAGCATTGAGAGAATCCATGTGTGCAAAGTTCTTCGGGATTTTGGGGAATTTGAAATTAAGGGGGAGAAATTCCGGTGCCGTCTTGCAGTTAGCATTGTTATGCTCAATTGTAAGCAAAGGCGTTGTAGTAATTGTTTATTTTTATAGTTTCACTGATGTGTGTGATACATTAGCCAGAACAGGGAAACAAATCTGGGTGTCAGAGAACTACTGGAAATTAGGAGAAATGGAAAGGAAAATGTATGGAAAATGAGAAGGAAGCTAAATATTTACTAAGTCTCAACTACTTTTGCTAGTAGTTTTTTCTCATCATTCCTATCATCCATCTCCTCCCACTAATGACTGTATGACTGTAACTTGTTGCTTGTATACTTATGATTTATATTAATATCGTTTCCTGATCGCTTATTTGATCCCTTTGACAATCATTAAGTGTTGTATCTCATGATTCTTGACAAATGTATCTTTTCCTTTATGTACACTGAGAACATATACACCAATGACAAATTGCTTGTGTGTCCAATCACACTTGTCCAATAAAGAATTCTATTCTATTCTATTCTATTCTAACCAGGAAATAATGCACAATGATTGTATTTGTGATTTGTCATGAAGACTGTTCACTAATTTATTTAAGATTTATATACTGCTTTTTGTAAAAAAAATACCAAAGCAGTTTACTACCATTATAAAAGCAACCATTATAAAATCAGTCAATTGAAAAGACAATTAGATATTTAAGTTCTGGTATATTTTCAATATCTAGCAAATAGTTCTGATTTTGTGAACACCTGAGAGGATGTAGGGAGATTTTACAAAACACGGGTATATAGAGAATGCACTTTAAAATTTCTGGTGCCAGTGTCAGAACTTTCTAAGCTAGTTAATAATTATCATTTCTCCTGTATATTGATTCTCAACAGTTATTTCGTTTGTATTATGATAACCCAGGCAAGTTTTATAGTATTGCAAAACCATCAGAGGTTACTTAAGGTGTTTGGTTAACAACTTGCCTGTTACGTAATGCACTAGTTGCTTTTCCCATGGATATAATGCATAACAGCTCAGTTTGATAGAACATTATCATTACCCTTATAATAATGCATAGGAATCAGATCTGCCTAAGATAGTGGTTCTCAACCTGGGGGTTAGAGCCCCTTTGGGGGTCAAATGACAGTTTCACAGGGGTTGCCTAAGACCATGGGAAAAGACAAATTTCCCATGGTGTTAGGAACTAAAACTTCTATTCCTGCGCCTTGGAACAATTTTTTACAATCTGACCAATCAGGCGTTTACAGTGGGGGTGTCCCTCTGACCTTCCTACCAATCAGCTTAAAGCTATGATGGGAGAATTGGCGCTAGACTTATGATTGGGGGTCACCACAACATAAGGAACTCTATTAAGGGGTTATGGCATTAGAAAGATTGAGAACCACTGGTCTAAGAGGAGATATCATTGGAAATTGGGACTTGACATTCAGTGACCTTAACCCTACATTGGTCTCCTAAGCAATAATCTCTACCAGACCTTACTGTAGGATTTTAGTAGATAGAATACTCTTTTTACCAAGAGGGCCTATAAACAGATTTCCTTACCTGTAAAGTAAGAATAAAGTAAATTGAAACTAGATAACTGCAGGCTGCTTTTTAAAAAAGTCTGTTCGTAGTACAGGTGGAGTCAGGATTTCCCATTCAGAACAGATTTATTTTAATTGGCTTCATCTAAATTCTACCAAAGAAATATGGCCGGCTTAATAATCCAAAAGAGACAAATCAAAGATATATTTTTATAGCTTAACATAAAGCATGTGATTGTAAGGATATTAAGGAATTGTATGAACTTGTTCCACATGGAGAGTAGGGTCCTCGGAGTAAATTAATAAGTCAGCCAAATATATTATTAAAAAGTTATCCAAAAGAACATAAAATATTCGTAAATTACATGAAGACATAGGCAATTTTTTTTACTAACCCATAATTCATTGCTGTAATGGGTATTCAAATTTTCCATAATAAGAGTTGAAAGCAGTTATACATTAACGATCCTCTTTAATGCAAAACAGCAAGAGCCAATTGAAGGCGTTGAGAAGTAGTTTCCTTGGGACCAACCAAAAATAGCACAAAAAGTGCAAAGAACTTTATTTTATTTATTTATACATTGCATTTATTTATTTATATTTCATATTTCTTAACCTCCGATCAGCCTCAGAATTATTTATTTTTTATTTATTTTTATTTTTTAACTTTACTTGCTGCCTTTCTCACTTGATTTGCTCCTCTTGAGGAAAACTGCAGAGAAATAAATTATGAAAACTTCTGGAGGAAGTTTGTTTAGCAACCCTTCAAATTGAATAGAATAGAGCTGGAAGCCCCCAGTCAAGCAGGAGAACCTATACTGGTGATGGCGAACCTATGGCAGGCGTGCCACAGGGCACACGTGGAGCCATATGGGAGGGCATGCAAGACATTGTCCTATGTCAGCTGATTTTCAGCCTTGGGAAAGGCTGTTTTGCCCTCTGGATGCTTCAAAGAAGCTTCCCTGAAGTCCCAGAGTGCAAAAAAAAAAACCCAGCCAAAGGAAAAACTGGAAGTTCATAAAATTCTCTTCGAGTTTGCCCGTTGTGCTGTTTTTTGCACTCCAGAGGGTTCGGGGAAGCTTCTTGAAGCCCCAGAATGCAAAAAAATGCACAACCTGCAAACCGGAAGTGTGTTTTCCCGAACTTCCGATTTGGCTGTTTTTTTCATGTCCCAGGCTTCAGTGAGACCTGTGCACATGTGCAGGGATGGAGGGGGGGATCATGCGCAGGGGCAGTGTGGGTGTTTGTGTGTGCATGCATGGGAAGGAGAGGAAATAGATGTGGGAACATGCACACACACCTACACACATCCTTTTGGCATATGAACCAAAAAAGGTTCACCATCACTGACCAATATTTTTTCATATACCTTACTCAACAATAGTAACTGTGAGAGGATCTTGGAGTCCTGGTGGACAACCATTTAAATATGAGCCAACAGTGTTCAGCAGCTGCCAAAAAAGCCAACACAGTTCTAGGCTGCATTAACAGAGGGATAGAATCAAGATCTTGTGAAGTGTTAATACCAAGTTATAATGCCTTGGTAAGGCCACACATGGAATACTGCATTCAGTTTTGGCCACCACGATGTAAAAAAGATGGTTGAGACTCTAGAAAGAGTGCAGAGAAGAGCAACAAAGGTGATTAAGAGACTGGAGGGTATGAAGAACAGTTGCAGGAATTGGTATGTCTAATTTAATGAAAAGAAGGACCAGGGTGATAGCAGTGTTCCAATATCTCAGGGGTTGCCACAAAGAAGGAGACAACCTCTTCTCCAAAGCACCTGAGGGTAGAACAAGAAGCAATAGGTGGAAGCTAAATAAGGAGAGAAGTAACTTAGAACAAAGGAAAAAAAATTCTGACAGTTAGAATCAGCAGAACAGCTTGCCTCCAGAAGTTGTGAATACTGCAACACTGGAAGTTTTTAAGAAAATGTTGGATAACCACTTGTCCACAGGTTTGGACTAGAAGACCTCCAAGGTCCCTTCCAATCCTGTTATTCTTATTTATTTAATAATCCTAGAATAAAATAATTTCCTTTTATAGTTCCGCTTTTTTTAGAAGTGTGTTGCAATTAAGTGGTGATTTGTGGTGAACTGATTGACAGTTCTTTAAAAGAAACTTAATTTATGAATGGGCATGTTATTGTTGGTTTACTGAAACAGATGAAGTATATTATCAATGTTGCTCCTAGAAACTATTTTATGCTATGGAGAAAATCAAAGAGAGCCAGTTTGGTTGTAAGGGACAGAAAGATTATAGCCTTTGATTTACAACTGGTTGCTACATTACAAGTTATGCTGCACCCTGAAAAAGGGACTAATGACCCAAATTCAATGCTCTGATGTCCACACACCTCAATGTGTTCACATGATAATAATTTACAATAAATCATGGTTGAGCAATACACACCTGTGAGCTAGACATTCATACTAGTCCATTTTATAGAGCTGTCAGAACAATATATAATCTCCAGTACAAAATGGGATAACGGGTCCCTTCCTACTTAATAAGAGTTCTTTGGCTGTCTGTACAAATGCATTGGTAGCTCTCAGAAGCTGGTCTGAAACCCAGCATTTACTTCTGGTTTCTGGTAAAAACAAATACGCCCTATAGAGCACAATGGGTTTGTTTAATGACCATATCATTTGCTTAACCACAAACCTCTGCACAGTAGGTTGTGCAATTGGACTACTGTATGTCCAAGTTTATTTTATTTATTTATTTTGTCAAGCATGGATTAGATAACAGATAAAAGAAGAAGACAATAGACAGTAGGACAGGGATGGTAAGCACAATGGTGCACTTGTGCACACCCCTTACAAACCTCTTAGAAAAGGGGAGAGGTCAACTGTAGACAATCTAAGATTAAAGGTTTTGGAGTTTAGGAAAGAAACCACAGAGTCAGGTAGTGCATTCCAGGCGTTGATCACTCTATTGCTGAAGTCGTATTTTCTGCAATCTAGTTTGGAGCGGTTTACATTTAGTTTGTATCTATTACATGCTCATGTGTTGTTGCAGTTGAAGGTGAAGTAGAACAGGAAGGACATTTTGGTATAATTTTATGAATTACAATTAGATCAGATCAGAGGCAATGTAGTTGTAAATTGTCTAATCGCAGCATTTCAAGTCTGGTGAAGTAAGGTACTTTGTTGCGAGAGGAAGAGTGAAGTATTTCTGGACGCTCTCAATTGTATTAATGTCTGATATGCAGTGCGGGTTTCCATACAGGTGAGCTGTATTCTAGAATTGGTCTGACAAATGTTTTGTAAGCTCTGGTTAGCAGTTCAATGTTATCAGAGAAGAGGCTACATAAGAATAGATTAACAACTCTTAATGCTTTTTTGACAATGTTGTTACAGTGGGCTCTAGCACTTAGGTCATTGGATATGTTAAGTAGCTAAGGACTACCTCTATATGCTAGCTATGTGTTAAGCATGGAAATCAGATGGATGATTCTGGGATTGTTGTATCCTATTAGCCGTAGGAAGAGGGCAGTGAGAAACCATTTACGGTACCGCTGCCAGGAAAACATCAGGAGTAGTCCACAAAGTCACCTAGAGCCAAGATGGATTGAAGGTCCCATAAAAAGGAGAGAGGAATGGAGAGGTGTGGAAGAATAAGAAAGACCAAAATGTCTATTAGCAACTTCAAGTTTATTTTTTTTATTTTGTAAAATGACTTTTATTTACATATAAACAGTTGAACAGATAAACATTTACAACTTACAGTACATTACTTACAGTACAAACAAAAAATTAAAAGACAAGTCTGTAATATATCTCCTCTCCCCTCCTGAGGCTGGCTTAATTGACAGCCTCCTTAATTTAATTCTTAGCGGTATTGTAACCAGTGGTCAATAGCATATAGTATGCAATATTACATTCTTTGGTTTTTGTTTTACTATTTGAAATCTTATATTCCATTAACTAAACATAGAAAAGAGTTATATTAAGGTTTAATTCTTAAGTTGTTTGTGTTTATTTGTAACGTTTATTGTCACGCAGCGCTGCTAGTAGTTATTCTTTTATTCATCTATGTATAAAAGTCATTCCATATTTGATAGTATTTTGAGTTATCTTGTTCTTTTAGCTCCATTGTGAGCTTGTCTGATTCAGCACAGTCCAACATTTTTTTTATTAAGTTGCATTCGTTCAGCATAACTTCATTTTTCCAGAATTCAGCTATGGTTATTCTTGTTGCTGTTATTAAATGTAGTATAAGATAGTACTGTTCCTTTTTCATCTGTTTTTCAATAATACCAAGCAAAATAAAAAGGAGAGAGGAATGGAGGTGTGCGGAAGAATAAGAAAGACCAAAATGTCTATTAGCAACTTCAAGTTTATTTTTTAAAGTATTAGCTACTACTTACTACTACTGTCTCCGGTAGTTTATTTATTGATTGATTAGATTTATATGCTGCCCCTCTGTGAGGACTCGGAGTGGCTTACAACATATATAAAAAAATGCAAAATACCTTAAATCCAATTACATTTAAAACTAGCAATCTGAAAACCAGGTTCCTTAAAAAAATCAATCATTCCCATTGGCATATACAGTGATACCTTGTCTTACTAACTTAATTGGTGGTTCCAGGATGAGGTTCGTAAGGTGAAAAGTTCGTAAGACGAAACAATGTTCCCCATAGGAATCAATGTAAAAGCGAATAATGTATGCAAATCCTTCAGGAAAATCCCAAACTTTAGAAGGGAGGCAAACGGAGGGCAGAGAGGAGCAGCGAAAGGGGGCGGGTGGAAGAAGCAAGGCTAGGGGAAAGGGTGAGAGGGAACGACGAAAGGCAAGGGTTGCGCCCCTCCCTTTTCTTTCTTCAAACACACCCTTTCATTACCTCTGCAAGCATTCCGTTCTCTTTGCTTTCTTAATGCAAACTCTTTCGCTCTCTCCAAGCCGCCCCTCCCTTTTCTTTCTTCAAAAAAGAAAAAAAGAAACCCCTTCATCCCAGCAGCGGCGGCTTGTGTTCCTAAGGTGAAAATAGTTCGGAAGAAGAGGCAAAAATATCTTAAATACCGGGTTTGTACCTCGAAAAGTTCGTTAGAAGAGGCGTTCGTAAGACAAGGTACCACTGCATTGGCTCTTGATAGTTTACCTGGCCACACTTACATATAACATTTGTTGTTACAGCTTAGCAGAATGAACTATCCCTTGCGTAATTTGTTTGGCCAGTGTTTGCATGTATTCACTTGCAATTCTGGGATTAGGGCATAAAAAAAGGAAAACCAGAGGTGTGCATTGTGCCTGCTTGAAGCAAAAAGTACCTCTTTTTTTTTCTTTTTTGTACTAAAAAGCTGCAAATGGACATGTTGGCCCCGTTTTCACCCAACGGACCCCCCTGGCTCTCGGTCCGTTCCCCCCCCCCTCTCCAAGCTATTTGCAAAGTGCTGTGTGGCAGCAACACCCCATTTCAGTAACATTTTGCCTTTGCATGTCCTGTCCTGTCGTGGAAAAAAAGACACCAATCTCTGCGGCTGGTTTTCGCACCTGCCTCCCCTCCCCCGAGTCTCTCTCCTTGTGTGCTTGTGCTTGATGTTGGTATGTCTCGGTATAGCTAGGCTATGAGACCTTTGACATACACTGAGCAGAGAATTTTAACAGAATGTGGATGTGTGGTAAAGCCAAAGAAAAAGACACAGACTTAGTTATGCTTAATAAGTACTATTTACATATACAGTAATTATTATTATTTTTTATTATTATTATTATTATTTATTGGATTTGAAGGAGGTTCGTAAGGCGAAAAGTTCGTAACATGAAACAATGTTTCCCATAGGAAACAATGTAAAAGCGATTAATGAATGCAAGGGGGGGGGGGAATCGCAAAATGGCGTTTGCTGGGCACCTCCGCCCGGCTGTCACCTTATAAAACAGCCGGGGGGCTTCTTGGCATTCTCCCGAACCCGAACCTTTGCCGAACTTTTCGGGTTTGGGTTCGGGAGGCCGCCGAGAAGCACCACCGCCCGCCTGTCACCTTCTGAAACAGCCGGGGGGCTTCTCGGCGTTCTCCCGAATGCCGAACCCGGAAGTTTGACAAAAGTTCGGGTTCAGGTTCCGGAGGCCGCCGAGAAGCACCCGGCTGTTTCAGAAGGTGACAAGCGGGCGGCGGCGCCCAGCAGAGCGCTGGTTTTACGATCGGCAGCGGCGTTTTCGGCCGATCTGGAGGTTGAAACGGAGGTGGGGAATCCCAATAGGGAATTCCATGGGCGGAGCTTTGACGTCACGAAGACATCCTTCCTGGTCGGCCGAAACGTGGCCTCCAGGAAGGACGTCTTCGTGACGTCAAAGCTCCGCTCATGGAATTCCCTATTGGGATTCCCCACCTCCGTTTCAGCCTTCAGATCAGCCAAAAACGCCGCCACCGATCGCAACAATGGTGCTCCGTCGGGCGGCGGGGCCCGGCTGTAACCTTCTGAAAAAAGTCGGGCTCTTCTTGGCGGACCCTGGAACCCAAACCTGAACCCGAACTTTTGCCGAACTTCCAGGTTCGGCGTTTTGGAGAACGCCGAGAAGTCCCCCGGCTGTTTCAGAAGGTGACAGGCGGGCGGCGGCGCTTCTCAGCGGCCTCCCGAACCCGAAAAGTTTGGGTTCGGGAGAACGCCGAGAAGCCCCCTGGCTGTTTTAAAAGGTGACAGCCGGGCGGCGGCGCCCAGCAGAGCGCCATTTTGCGATCTGCGGTGGGTTCGTAAGTCGAAAAAAGTTCGTATGAACAGGCAAAAAATTTCTGAACCCCGGGTTTGTATCTCGAAATGTTTGTATCACAGGGGGTTTGTATCACGAGGTACCACTGTATACAAAATAGAAACAATCCATAACAAGCACTCAAGGCAAAGCAAAAGCGAATGAGCAAAAAAGCATCGAGGGAAGGAGTACTGGCGCCCTCTTATGGCGAACCAGCCTAAAATATTTAAAGTGATAGTACAAGAGACTACAATAGATAGTTTACAATGGCAAACCCTAACAACCATGTACCTTGTACTAACTCTTGATGCACGCTCCGTGCTGTCGAAAATCAGCCCGGGTTCTGCCCCCAAGGCTAAATGAGGGAAGCCCCATCAGGCATTGCCCGAGCTGAGGTGGGTGCACAGTCATCTCCCCTCCCCCCCCAGGGCCCCAGATTGCAGGATTTGGAGTGGGTGCCCGGCCATCTCTCCCCGCCCCATTCCTCTGGAGGATGCCCAGCAATAAATGGTCCTGGCACAGCACCTGTTGGTTAGGAACCCACTTCTCGTTGGCTGTTGTTCTTAATTCTATAATAAATGTTTGGGTTTGGGGAAAAAAAGAAGCAAAAGGTATCTTGAAGCAAGTGCTACAAAAAGCGATTTCACTTCAGTATGAATTGGAGAAAATGCCACATTGTGGTGGGATCCCAAAAAGAGAAATCATAACATTTTAATTGCGTTGTGAGCATCTATTGTTGAGTCAGGAAGACATGATTTCTGTATTGGTGTAAAACAAAGTTCTCTTTTGTTTTAGAGACTATAAAAAGGGATAGATGTGACAATTGTGGATATCTACAACTAATTAGATGAACTATAGAAATAATCTGAAGTCTACTTCTGGAACTAACCCTTGTGCCAATTATCATGCTACTCAGTATATTTATTTTTATTTATTATTAAGCAGATTCTTTTCTCTATGTTCCTCCCCAAAAACTAAGGTGCGTCCTATACTCTGAAACATACGGTAGATGCACAGTTTTCTACCATAGGTGTGATGACCGGAGCCAAGCTGCTGTATGACTTGAAAAGAACTGTAATTCCCTAATTTGTGTGAATGTGTTCTTCAACTTCCAGAGATTTCTTTCAAAAAGTTGTTCAGCATGGTGGCTCTGAAGGACCTTTTTCCAAAGTGATGACTGGACAGATTGGATTAACTCAGGTAAGAGTTTGTTGCTTTTAGAAGAGAACATAGTTTAGGGAAGAACAAATTGTCTGAAGGCATAAGCACCAATGCTCCATTTCTGGCACTTCCCTTTATGCAAAGTGTTTCTGGCCACCAGAGCCACAGAATTCCGTGGGGCAGACAGGGATGGGTGAGATAAGTTTCGCTCACATTATTCAGGGTGCCACAAAAACTATTTAATAGCAATAGCAATAGCACTTAGACTTATGTACTGCTTCACAGTAGTTTGCAGTTCTTTCTAAGCAATTTATAGAGTCAGGGAATTGCCTCCACCTCCCCACCCACCCCAACAATATGGGTCCACATTTTACCGACCTTGGAAGGATGGAAAGCTGAGTCAACCTTGAGCTGGTTAGGATCGAACTCCTGGCAGTGAGCAGCCAGCCAGCAATACTGCATGCAAACCATTAAACCGAGTTAGCATATTGCCTCCCCCCAACCAAAAATATGGGTCCTCATTTTACCGATCTTGGCACATAAGAACATAAGAAAAGCCATGCTGAATAGGGCCAAAGCCCATCGAGTCCAGCATTCTGTGTCACTCTGTGCCACCAATTGTCCTTGGGGATCTTGAGCAGAAAGAGAAGGCAAAATCCTCCCTTTCCCTTGACCCCCAACAAATGGTACCCAAGAGAATCCTGCCTGCCTCAATCAACATAGAGGCGGCACTTGGACATCCATTTCAATAACCACCGATACACTTGGCATCCATGAATCTGTCTAATCCTGCCTTAAAGCTATCCAGGCTGACAGCTGTCATGATCTCTTCTGGAAGTATGGAAGGCTGAGTCAACCTTCACAATGGTTTGCAGCTTTTTCTAAGAGGTTTATAGAGTCAGAGTATTGCTTCCCCCCCCCCAACAATATGGGGCCCTCATTTTACCGCCCTTGGAAGAATGGAAGGCTGAGTCAACCTTGAGCTGGTTAGGATCGAACTCCTGGCTTTGAGCAGAGTCAGCCAGCAATACTGCATTCTAACCACTGTGCCATCATGGCTTATGGTGGAGAAATCATCTTCCCACACAGGCAAAATAGCAAGAAGTAAATGCCGATTTCCATAGCCTTATGCAGCATAAGGCTTGGTTATCTAAGGCAGTGTTTCCCAACCTTGGCAACTTGAAGATATATTGGACTTCACCTCCCAGAATTCCCCAGCCAGCATTCTGGGAGTTGAAGTCCAAATATCTTCAAGTTGCCAAGGTTGGGAAACACTGATCTAAGGGACCATCTGTGTTCTGTAATTTTGCCCAGCCAGTAGAAGCCTATAGGTTTGACATGACATCTTCCAAGATTCGCCCACGTTTCTTCAACACTCCGTGGCGTGCATTGGCTGCCGATCAGTTTCCGGTCACAATTCAAAGTGTTGGTTATGACCTTTAAAGCCCTACATGGCATTGGCACTAAATTGCTTTTAGTATTGGATTTTATTGTACATTGTTTATGATTGTTGTTAGCCACCCCGAGTTTTCGGAGAGGGGCGGCATATAAATCCAATAAAACTTGAAACTTGAATTGGACCAGAGTACCTCCGGAACTGCCTGCTACCGCACGAATCCCAGCGGCCGATAAGGTCCCACAGAGTTGGTCTTCTCCGGGTCCCGTCGACTAAACAATGTCGTTTGGCGGGACCCAGGGGAAGAGCCTTCTCTGTGGCGGCCCCGGCCCTCTGGAACCAACTCCCCCTAGAGATTAGAACTGCCTCCACCCTCCCTGTCTTTCGTAAACTACTCAAGACTCACTTATACCACCAGGCATGGGGGAGTTGAGACACCTTTCCTCCAGGCTTTTTTATACTTTGTTTTATGTTTGGTATGAATGTGCTATTTGGTTTTTTTAAAATAATGATAGGGTTTTATATGTTTTTTAATATTAGATTTGTTCTACTACTATATTGTTTTTACGAGTCTTCGGAGAGGGGCGGCATACAAATCTAATAAATAAATAAAATGAATAAATAAATGCTCCTAGGCTCTTTGAACAACACAATCTACCTGAATTTGAAGCATGCCTTCTCTTTTGCAGTGCCCACTCCCTAAAATGTGGTTCCCTCTGAGATCCATATGGTTCTCACTTTTGTGTCCTTCCAGAAGCCTTTAAAAAAATCTGACTGTTCTCTCAACTCTGCTCAAAAAAATAAAGAAAACACTTAAACAACACAATATAACTCCAAATATATCAAACTTCTATGAAATCAAACTGTCCTCTTAGGAAGCAACACTGATGTACAATCAATTTCACATGCTGTTGTGCACATTCAATTTTGTACAGAAAAAAAATATTCAGTGAGAATATTTCCTTCATTCAGATCTAGGATTTGTTATTTGAATGTTCCCTTTATTTTTTGAGCAGTACATTTTGTCTCTCGTTTGGGCAGATTCCCTTCTTGTCCATTTATTACATATTGCATTCTTTATTTTGTTCTCGGAAGCCAATGTGAAACGAGACACTGTCTAAATCGAAAAAAGTAAATAAAATAAAGCCCTATTCAGATATTGGCTTACTTGGCAAAAAGCTCACAGAAACATCACCCAGCAAAATTAGTTTCTTCCTTGCAGGCAAAAATGTACACACAGAAATTCTATCCACTGAAATACATGTAATTCAAATCCCTTGTATTGTTGACGATCTAGAATTTAAATGCTAGAATTTTCTCCCCTCCGCATGTTTCTGAGCTGGTGGATTATTGATGGCCTTGGGAGGCATCTGATACATCTTGGCACAATGCGCTCTGTACTGTGAGAACAGCTACTTTCTGTCTCACCAGTTTCATTTCTTAGAAATGTAATCAGGGATGGGTTTTCTACCAGTTCAGACTGATTTGGGTGTACTGGTAGTTCCGACAATCAGCTGGGAGCGAACCAGTTCGGTCCGATGATCAGGTGGGCCTGCCCACCCGTCCCTGCGCAGAGCAGATTGCCACGCCTCAGCTGTGTTACTCCAGCAGTAACGCGGAAGGTAAGGTTTTCATAAAACTGTGCACAGGCACTATCGCCAAACCAGTTGTTAAACCAGCAGGATCTCACCACTGAATGTAATATTTAGGACCCAACATATGGGGATTTTTCAGGAAGCCCAAAGCAAGGCACTCCTTTACACAGGATGTCCAGCAAACCTGAAAAACAGAGAAATCAGGGAATTATCAGGGAGATGGGTGGTTCGGAAGATATCACGGAATTATCAGGGAATTCGTGAAAAAAAATGGAATAAATCAGTGGGGGGGGGGAAACAATGTTTAAAAAATGTTTAAAAGTCAATGGAAAATCATGTAAAAAAAAGGATCACGCTGCCTGGCAGTCAAGCAAAAATGAGCATAACTGTGGAGACAACTTGCTTCCTCAGCTACCAATATTTCTCCATGGCTTAGCCATTTGGTATGAGGTCATCTACAACCGTGCCTTAAATAGATTGCAAATTACAGGGAAATGTCAGGGAAATATCAGGGAATCAGAGACCTTGGAGATGGGCGGCATACAAATCTAATAAATTATTATACTATTATTATTATTAATTATTATTATTATTATTGTTGTTGTTGTTGTTTTCAAAATGCTTTCCCCCTGGACACCCAGCTTATGAAGTACACCCACTTTTATTCCTAACATAGTCTTCAGGGGTAGGTTCTAGTTACCTTTGCTATCGGTGTGCATCACGACATTTCGCCCGTGCACCCTTGCTTTACTTGCGCATGCGTGCGCATTCCCTTGTGGATTTTACTTCCACGCATGCTCAGAAGGATGCTTCTGCTTGGAACACAGCTGAAGAGCTGCTCGGCTGTGCCTCGGACAAAGAAATAAAGGTCGGTATTAACCCACAGGGCAGGTGGGAGGGCTTTTCTTCAAAGCAGAGGACGAAGAGAAGCCATCCAAAAAATCACCAAAAATTCCACAAAAAAGGTGGCGATGTGCATGGACTGGCACAAACAGTACTGGAACCATCACACAAAATTACATCATCAGCAGGCTGCTACCGGTGCACCTCTACTGATCTGCACCAGTAGAAAGAGCAATAGCCCTTAGTACTTAGACTTATACCACTTCACAGTGCTTTGCAACCCTCGCTAGGCGGTTTACAGAATCTGCATATCGCCCCACCCACCTCTGATAGTCATTTTCCATGTTTAATATGCTGTCAATGGATATCCTTATTGTTTTGTTCTGTCCCACTCTTGTTTGTATTAAAATAAAAATAGTCATATTTTAACACCTCTGTTTTAGCTTATTGCTGACTTAGAAGACGATTGCAAGAAACTATCTTCTACTTCTAATATCCCCCTCCCTGAAAACTTCTCATTGAACGAGGGTTTTGTTGAAATGCTGGCGAAAAATGGCTTGAGTATCCCCTTCCTGAAGGCTGCTATGCTTCTGAAGAAAAACGGTAAAACCTCTGTTATGCAGGGCAATGGCATAATGCCTGCTATATTTATTTCACTTTACTTATTGTCAAATCAATTCCTTACTTTTTAAACTGGAAAAGTCTCTGTTTCTTTGAGAAGGTGACCATTTTGTCTGGGCAGGTCTGTTGTCATAATCATGGGTGCGAGATTTTGGCGATCATGCGCGGAAGCAAAAAATCACCGAAATCTCATGTGCGTGTGTGTCTGGTTGTGAGATTTTTTCTTCCTGCGCATGCGCAGAAGCAAAATCTCGCTGGGATGTGCACACACACACACACTAGATACCACAAGCTGTGCATGCAGCTCCCATTATACTATCCGTGTGTAGTGAGCCCATTCCGGGTAAGAACCCAAAACTATTCACGCCACCAGCAGATCGCTAACGGTTTATTTATTTTATTTATTTTATGTTCTTTATTTAGTTGGACTGAGTGTGTATGACTGTCTAGTAGATAAGTTTTTATAATGTATTTTTAAATTAATTTTTAAATTTTTTAACATTAGATTTGTATCTATATTGTATTGGTATTGTGTTGTGAGGCCCCCGAGTCTTCAGACAGGGGCGGCATACAAATCTAATAAAATAAATTAAATTAATTAAATTAAATTTATTTATTAATTGGACTTATATGCCGCCCCTCTCCATGGACTCTTACAACATTTTGATAAAAAAAATACAATATATAAAACATTTCTAAGCCAATTAATAGAATAGTTAATTTAGAAATTATCTTAAAAACTTAACATTTAAAATCAAACGGTCACATGCATATCACATGGTTCAGGTGATCTGGTCCAAACCGGGAGGAATCCACTCCTTATAGGGTCTGCTGGGCTACTAGATGACCTATAAGGTCCCCTCCAATTCTGTTAATCTGTATCTGTCTTGACCAATTGAGTCTAAAATTTCTGTTTCTAAACAAGTTAATTTTTCCCCATTTTATGATTTTTCTTGCCTTAGCTATTAAGTGAATTACTGCAGTTGTTAAGATAGTAGCAGACTTTTTAAGTGAGCCTCGCTTCCCCATTGACTTTGCTTGTCAAAAACTCATAAAAGGTGACCACATGGCCCCAGAATACTGCAGCTGTCATAAACATGGGCCATTTGCCCAGCGTCTGAATTTTGAAAAAACGGTCCTAAGTCAGTTTTCAGTGCCATTGTAATTTCAAATGGTCACTAAATGAACTGTTGTAAGTCAAGGATTATCTGTATATAACTTATTAAAACTCTAACTTCCATCATTTAAGGCTTTTATCAGCATTACCAGTTGCTGAGTTATATTTAGTGTTGTGTACCATTCAACAACATATTTTTTTTCACTTTGAATTTTAAACCAACAAATGACAGTATTGAAATTCTTTAACACATACATGTTTACACACACACATTTGGGTATCCCACTATAAACCATTCAGCCAGTCGTACTAGTGCTGAGACTGATGATTTTGACCGATGAAGGCCATGGATTAATCCATTTCTCAAAGGTTACTCCAGGATTTGATGACCATTTTCTGGTCAAGACTCCGCGGCCTGCACTGGCTGCCGATTAGTTTCCGGACACAATTCAGAGTGTTGGTAATGGCCTATAAAGCCCTACATGGCATCGGACCAGAATACCTTCGGGATCGTCTTCTGCCGCACGAATCCCAGCATCTGGTCAGGTCCTACAGAGTTGGCTTTCTCCGGGTCCTGTCGACTAAACAATGTTGTCTGGCGGGACCCAGGGGAAGAGCCTTCTCTGTGGTGGCCCCGACCCTCTGGAATCTACTCCCTCCGGAGATTAGAACTGCCCCCACCCTCCTCGCCTTTCGTAAATTGCTGAAAACCCACCTATGTCGCCAGGCATGGGGAAACTGATACATCCCCCTGCTGATAAGGTTTATGTATGGTATGACTGGGCTGTATGGTTATTTTTAATTATAGTGTTTTTAGATAGTGTTTTTAAGTATTGGATTTGTTCATATTGTTCACTATTGTTGTGAGCTGCCCCGAGTCTTCGGAGAGGGGCGGCATACAAATCTAATAAATTATTATTTATTATTATTATTATTATTTTGTCTGTTGACATTTTTCCCAAATAAAGCCAAAATGAATTTTGACATTGTTTCTGCTTTACCTGTGGGAGTTAGTATTTTTTTAAACATAACTGTGATCTTCCTCCAAGTTGTTTAAATCAGTGGTTACCACCACTTAATCCCAATCTGCAGGCATCAGCTGAATTTGCATGTATAGTTTCTTGTGTTTCTGTGCTGCATGTAAGATACGAATTATTCTTGCTGTGGAGGTTGTACAAAGTCTGAAATGAGGCTGCCTCTTTTCAGGTTTCAGAACTGCTGTCCTGACAAACAACTGGATTGATGATACTCCTAGCAGGCATCACACAGGGTTTGTCTTATGTCTGCTGAGGAAATATTTTGATAAGGTGATTGAGTCCTGTCGGATTGGCCTGCAGAAACCAGATCCCAAGATTTACAAGTATGCGTTACATGAGCTGAATGTAAAACCTGAGGAGGTTAGTGACTTCTCAACCTCTTATCTAACAGATTTCCAGCTTTACCTGTATCACTCACTACATCAGCTTCTATTGCCGTGATAGCGAACCCCTATGCATCACAGATGGCACACAGAGCTATAGTATATCTGCTGGCACACCAGCAGTTGCCCTGGCTCGGTTCCAGTGTGCATGTGTGCACTGACAAGCTGATTTGTGGCCCATGTGCAGGCCCTGAAAGGTGTTTTCGGCCTGTGAAATACCTCTGGGGGGGTGGGGGAAGGCATTTTCGCCCTCCTCAGGCTCCAAGATAGCCTCTGGAGCCTGGAGAGGGCAAAATACAGGCCTACTGGGCCCACCAGAAGTCAGGAAATGGAGCAGCGTGTGTGTGTGTGTGTATCATGCGCAGAGAACAGGGCAGCAGAGGGGGGGTCATGTGCTCATGCACAGGAGGGTGGGGCACACAGGAGGCATTGAAGTATCAGTATGGGCATGTGTGAAATAGCATGCGTGCCATCACTGTTCTAGTGCATAGGAATTCTGTCATGGTCTGGAGATATTTTAATTGGGATTCAGTTCTCACTTGTTTAGATTTCTGAGGTGATTCAGTGAAATCTCGCTTTGAAGCCTATTAAACACAGCGGTACTTTGAGTATTAATGAGACCCTGGAGATCTATAATCAGATATTATTTCTCCCTTTAATATCTTTGAAAAGTAATTGTGAGGGAGGGAGATTTGACTAGAATTCCACTAAGGAGATAGGCAGTTTCTCTAATACAGGCAACACTCTGATTTGCTCTATTAAACATTTTAATAAGGGCAAATAATTATGTGCATAATATGTACCTTAAATAAGGGAGATAATGATGGAATTAACACGCCTGCCCATGCAGCAAATCCTAATTTTTCCCTCTCTCCCACAAAAAAAAAGCTCAAAGCTTTCTACAAAGAAAAATCTCTGAAGAACTGTATTGTATCATTTTTTTTATAAATCATCTTCCCCCTTACTTTAATATTCTAGTCCTAATGGTTGAGGATATGTTAAAAACTGTGCAAAACTGACTATTGAGAGCGATTAATGAATAAGGGCCTTTATTTTGAAGGAGGGCAGTCTTCAGTGCATTGTTTTATATCTTATTCTTTCCTGTTCTGTAAATTCATTTTGCATAGTTAGTACATTTTGCAAACTTCCACTCAGGGGTGAAATGCTCCTGGTTCATGACCATCTCTGACGACTGACAGGTATGAGTGACATTCCTGTCAGTCATCGAAGAGCCAAACGTGAAGGAAGTGTTAAGCTCCACCCACCTACCTGGATGCCGCCATTTTCTTTTACCCTCTCCTCATGTGCAAAGCGTTCTGTGGATGCACAGAGGGTAAAAGAACCCAAATGGAGGGATGGCTGGATGGCTGGGCGGAGCCTCATGATCCCTTTGTGATCGGCTCTCCAATAAGTGACAGGCACAAGCAAACCAGAAGCATTTTACCCCGATTCCACTCCTCTCATTGCAGAATATAGGTTGCCTGAATGAAGTGAGTGTTTGGGGTAGAATATGGGCCCTCCACTTGTAGCATATCTTTTTTGGGGGGTATAAAATTTTTCTTTTATTTTTCTTCCAATATACAATAAAACAATATGAGCAATAAAAAACACAGAATCAATGCTTAAAATAATAATTAATGATATTTCTTTGATACGTTAAACATTCAAAGAAAAAAATGCTAATAATACTTCCCATATGTACTTTTTATCCTACACATGAGATATATTTCATCTACAGATAACAAAATTATGAAATCTAGTCCCTTATATTCCCTTTTTCTATTTATAATAAAACATAAACATCTTAACTCAATATCTAATTTAATCCTTTCATTTCTGTGTGAACTCCTTATCCAATGCTGCCACCAATCCTTATTTCGTCATCTGGGTCTTTAATAGATGAAAAATTAAATCATCATGTATTTCTTCAAAAGTAATTGAAAGAAAATACTTCTCAATTATTTTTAGTTTCCAACCATTCATGAAACTTTCCCCAAATCTTATAGTAGTCACACTCCTCTTTATCTTTAAGTTTTAAAGTAAGCCTATTCATTTCAGCACATATGTAGCATATCTTGGTTCTTTTTTCACTTTAGGTTATTTATCTGGATGACATTGGTTCAAATTTAAAGCCTGCTCAGAAGATGGGGATGACAACAATCCTAGTGAAAGAAGTTGACTCTGCTTTGAAGCAGCTTCAGGATATAACTGGGGTTCAGGTAAGTAGTCCTTATCTGGGCTTCATCATGAGCAGTTTCTGTGATCTCAAACAGGTCTGCTTTTCAAACTTTACTGCAGGGTTGTTTCAAATAAGCAAGTCAAGAGAACAAACTTTAAAAGCTTTTTTCAGAGCAAAGGTCGGAAAGCCCAGTGTACTCTTTTTTAAAGCACAAATTCCACAGATTAGAAATCATTGAGCAACTGCAAAGCTCTTTGGGTGTATTGTATTGGATTTGGAAAACGAAGTCAATAATTAAGAGAACCTCAAGAATTATCTTAAAACTGAACTCGGGTTTGTATTGTAAAATAGTGGGAAGTCCTCTAGATCAGCGTTTCCCAACCGGTGTGCCGCGGCACACTAGGGTGCCGCGAGACACAGCCAGGTGTGCCGTGGAGCTCCTAGGGAAGCTCCAGCTGGGCGGGGCGCTGCCGGTGCCGGGGCAGGCTTTCCCGAAACGGACGGAGAATGCCCTCTCTCGCAGCCCCCTGGCTGGGAGCGCTTTCGCTGCGAGAGAGGGCTTTCTCCGTCCGTTTCGGGAATGCCCGCCCCCCCTCTCGCGCGCGCACCGCTCCCCTTTTCTCTCAGCCCTCCCTGGCTTCGCTTCTCAATCCCTCCCTCCTTCCGTCTTTCCTTCCCCTCAGCCATTCTGTCTGGGGGGTCTCCCGCTCTTCCCTTCCCCGCCTCCCAGGCTTTGCCTTCACCACCCCCACCCCCTTTTTGGTTGGCAAGGAGTCCTTTGCCGCATCCTGCAGTTCGCACTCGGCTCGAGGCAGCTTTCCCTGGCTGCGCTCTTTCTTTCTCTCTCTCTCTCTCCCGTGAGCCGGGGGAAGGAAAAAACAAACAAACAAAAACTTCTTGCAACGGGCCCGCCCGCGCGCTCGTGCCCGCGCTCGTCCCTTCAGCAGCGAGGGAGGGAAGTCAGAGGGCGAGGGAGCGAGCGAGCGCTCTTGTCCTCGGTGCCCTCTGCAGCCTGCCTTCCTTCTTCTTTGCCGCCGCTGAGGGACGGAGAGAAGGATAGAAAGGAAAGAGAGAGGGAGAGATAGAAAGGAAAGAGGGAAGGAGGAAAGAGGGAGGGAGAGATACAATGGAAAGAGGGAGGGAGAGATAGAAAGAAAATAGATAGAAAGGAAAGAGGGAGGGAGGGAGGAAAGAGGGAGGGAGAGATAGAAAGGAAAGAGGGAGGGAGGGAGGAAAGAGGGAGGGAGAGATACAATGGAAAGAGGGAGGGAGAGATAGAAAGAAAATAGATAGAATGGAAAGAGGGAGGGAGAGATAGAAAGAAAATAGATAGAAAGGAAAGAGGGAGGGAGAGATAGAAAGGAAAGAGGGAGGGAGAGATAGAAAGGAAAGAGGGAGGGAGGGAAGAGGGAGGGAGAGATACAATGGAAAGAGGGAGGGAGAGATAGAAAGGAAAGAGGGAGGGAGGAAAGAGGGAGGGAGAGATACAATGGAAAGAGGGAGGGAGAGATAGAAAATAGGTAGAAAGGAAAGAGGGAGGGAGGGAGGAAAGAGGGAGGGAGAGATAGAAAGGAAAGAGGGAGGGAGGGAGAGATAGAAAGGAAAGATGGAGGGAGAGATAGAAAGAAAATAGATAGAAAGGAAAGAGGGAGGGAGAGAGAGAAAGAAGGGAGGGAGAAATAGAGTGAAATGGAGGAAGAGATATTTTTTTTGTCCAAACTTTTCTTTAGCCCCCCCGCACACCCCCCCCCATCCCCCTGTTCAGTGTTCCCCAGGATTTTGAAAATATGAATAATGTGCTGCGGCTCAAAAAAGGTTGGGAAACACTGCTCTAGACCAGTGTTTCCCAACCTTGGCCACTTAAAGATATCTGGACTTCAACTCCCAGAATTCCCCAGCCAGCATTCGCTGGCTGGGGAATTCTGGGAGTTGAAGTCCAGATATCTCCAAGTGGCCAAGGTTGGGAAACACTGCTCTAGATAATATGTACCCAAAGTATCTATTTAAAATCTGCAAGATGAACACAGCAACAATAGCTTAGCCTGGGAGGAGATTAGTGGCAAGACATTCTGGTGGTGGAAACGAGATCTCTGCCCAGGACTGGCTGATTTCCACATGCCTAGCTAATACAATATTAACCTTGTAAACCTGACTCAGTGGTTTCAAGCCCGTTTTAAGCCCAGCTGGATCTGGTTACTTTGTGCTGCAATGGGCATGTTTTTTCCTGTAATACTTTTGTTAGATCTACCCAAAAGCACTCCACCCAAGTCACGTAGCAGCTGATTCCTTGAAAGTGGATCTGCTTCTTTCCCTTTAAAAAAACAAAAAAACGCAGGGATCTGCATTTCTATGGATCCGGGTTTCTTTCTACCTTTGCAGTGAGCAAATTGCTGGGATTTGTACTGCATTAAAATTTTGAAAAAAATTTAGAAGGGCATTTTTTCCCTTAGCAAGATTGTTTTTTAAAAGCAGGCAATTTAAACATAGGCTTTTAAATCATTTTTAGGTGGATTTCATTATCTTCCAGGAATGGAATTTTAATGAAATTGGGCAGAATGAATTTCAGCTTCCTTTTTACTCTTTTAATTGGGTTTTCATTCCTTTTTGTTATACAGTAGATATTTGGAAAATACTATTATACTATTTTAGCAGAAGGTTATGAATACTTGGATCAATTAAAGCTTCTCTAATATATATACATGTGTGTGTGTATAACATATTTTTGCTGATAATGAAAAGGAAGGGAGACTAATATAGATCTATTTCAAGCTCCGGAACTCATTACCGGACTCAATAGTATCAACCCCTAACCCCCAACATTTCTCCCTTAGACTTTCCACGATTGACCTCTCCAGATTCCTAAGAGACCAGTAAGGGGCGTACATAAGTGCACTGGTGTGCCTTTCGTCCCCTGTCCAATTGTCTTTCCTTTCTCACTTATCATATATATTTTCGTCCTTTCAGATGTCCTCTCCTCTAAGTTCACTTTTACCCTTCTATATGTTTATTTTTCTTCCTATGTATTTGTGTATTGGACAAAATGAATAAATAAAATAAAATAAAATAAATAAAGCTCTTTTGCTCTCTTCAGCTAGCCAGAACCTGTGAGGTCTGCCTTGCAAGGCAGCAGCTTTAACCTCTAGGCTACAGGCTCTCCTCCTTTCAGCTTGTACCAGGGAAGAGTTATATATAAATATGGGAGGAGCATACTGCTTCCTTTTTACCTCAGGCAAAAGGAGGCAAAAAGGAAGAAGTATACTCCTCCCATATTTACATATAACTCTTCCCTGGTACAAGCTGAAAGGCGGAGAACCTGTAATCTAGAGGTTAAAGCTGTTCCCTTGCACGGTAGACCTCACAGGTTCTGGCTAGCTGAAGAGGAAAAGACAAGGAAAATGAGGCAAAAAGGAAGCAGTGTACTCCTCCCATATTTGAGTATACCAGGGTGATTCAACAGAACAAACATTACTTACATACATACATACATACATACATACATACATACATACATACATACATTACAAGAGGTGTTAGCCTGAATATTTGTACATTTTCCTCCACATCTGTCCATCCATCCATCTTCAACTTTGATTTATTGCTGGAATAGATAGTGTTGTGTGAACCTAGCCGGTATGGTTAGTTTATGTTTCTGCAATTTAATTCAGCCTAGCTTTTATTAGTAAATAAGTAAAAATTCCTTCAAGTTGAGGTGTTCATTTAGTTTTCCTGGCAGCTATATGGAAAAGATGATCCACTCTTTTCTTCTGGGTCCTTCTGTTGATGCTATGAAATTAAAAATGTTGCATTTTGTCCTCTTTCAATTCAGCTATTACATGTCTGCCGAAATTATTGCCAGGTTTTTATTCTTGAAGTCTAACTATTGCTTTTTTATAATAAGCATTACAAGGATTAGTGGCGTCAAAATCATTGTAATGGTACAGATTATGAACATTTAAAGTAAAAAGATACATTACTGATATTTCATTCAATAATGAGCACGTTCTCTTCATGTTGAAAGCTTTGAAGAGCAATTCCTGACATCTCCCTTGATTTTTTAAAAAGGAAAAACTTCAGTAATGGGACAAAAATTCCTGTTACTAAACACTGTAAAAATATATTGTGTCTATATATGCATTTAAATAAAAGTGATTTAAATAAATAAATAAACATTGTAGAGATCAGTTGCTAATCATAATAGATCCCCATCCTGAACAGAAATCTTACTTTGTCAATTATTCCACAGCTTCTTGACCAGGAGGAATATCTTCCTTCAGCATGTGAGCCCCAGGATGTGGCCCATGGATATGTAAAAATCAAGGTAATTGTAGAAAGACTATATTTAAAATTGATTAATCTTGAAAAAAGATTTAAGTGCCAAAGCCCACTGCAACAATATAGCCAAGAAGGCTTCAAGAGTTGTAAACCTAATCCTACGTAGCTTCTGCTCTGGCAATCTCACACTACTTACCAGAGCTTACAAAACTATCGCCAGACCCATCCTCGAATACAGCTCATCTGTTTGGAACCCATACCGCATCTCAGACATTAACACCCTTGAAAATGTCCAAAGATACTTCACCAGAAGAGCCCTTCACTCCTCCACTCGAAATAGAATACCCTACGAGACTAGACTTTCAATCCTGGGCCTAGAAAGTTTAGAACTAAGCCGCCTTAAACAAGATCTAAGTATTGCCCACAAGATGATATGCTGCAACATCCTGCCTGCCAGCGACTACTTCAGCTTCAACCACAACAACACAAGAGCACACCACAGATTTAAACTTAATATTAACTGCTCCAAACTTGACTGTAAAAAATATGACTTCAGTAACCGAGTTGTCGAAGCGTGGAACTCATTACCGGACTCCATAGTGTCATCCTCAAACCCCCAACACTTTACCCTTAGATTATCTACGGTTGACCTATCCAGATTCCTAAGAGATCAGTAGGGGGCGAGTACAAGTGCACTAGAGTGCCTTCCGTCCCCTGTCCTATTGCTCTCCTATATGTCCTATTCCTTTCTTCTATTCCTATATCTCTTCTTCTATTCTTTCATTGATATGTTCTATTCCTATATCTTCTTTTCTATTATTTCTTAGATATATTTTACTATGAGTATCTCCTCTATAACCTTCATCATGTATTTTACTATGTGTATATAGAGATATACCCACTAAAACCCTCATTGTGTATTGGACAAAATAAATAAATAAATAAATATGTTTTGAATTGCTTTTCAGTGGGGGAAGCAATTCTGTTTATTGCAATTTGAGCATGCAAAAATGAAAAATCCTTTTCAAGAAAAGATTGGACAACCGCTTTGTCTGAAATAATATAGGGTTTCCCACTTGAGCGGGGGTTTGGATTAGAAGACCTCCAAGGTCCCTTCCAACTTTGTTATTCTTTCAGTGCTGAATAATGTGTTGTGCCTTAGTCATTTCATATGGTGAAAACAGCAGGCTCAAATTCATCCCAAATAACTAGCAAGGCAGGGCCTCAATCCTCTTGTTGGCATCTGTTCAGACAGCATCCAGCTGAAAACAAATCTCATGTTCTTCATTGCAGCTCAGCAAATGCTTTTTCAACCCATCTCTCCCTTTACATGTAAACAGTGCCATTTAGCTGGGCTGTAATGTACTATAAGCAAGAGAAAGTACAGTAATGCCATTTTGCTGCTGTTGTAAAAGCTAAGCAATAACTCCCATTCGCTTGGATTCATCCCTTGACTTCTGCCACTGACAGTACCAGTGTCATTACAGGAAAGTGGGATTTGATCATCCACCTATCACTTCCCATATAGGAATTTTAAGTAGGGGGTGGAGGTAGGTACCCTCGTTACGTCGTTTATTTATTAGATTTGTATTAGATTTGTATGCCACCCATCTCTGAAGACTCGGGGCGGCTGATTGGTTTGGTTTGCTTTGCATATAACTGTTTCCTGTTTTTGTTATTATGCCTGGCCTATTTGTTAACAATTTACTCTGAAGTTTAGAGATGCAGTTTTTTCTGCCTTTGATAATGATGACTCAAGCTTTTCTTCCTTCTTGTCTTTAGCCAGACACTGAGTTGCATTTTGTGGAGATGGGGAGTGGTCCAGTGATTTGCCTCTGCCACGGATTTCCAGACTCCTGGTTTTCTTGGAGGTTCCAGGTGACATAATATTTAAGAATATTTATTCCTAATTTGCATGAACGTCATTCAATTTTCAATTTATTAGATTTGTATGCCGCCCCTCTCCGACAACTCGGGGCGGCTCACAACAACAATAAAAACAGTATAACAATGGAACAAATCTAATAATAAAATTACATTAAAAAACCCCAACAATTTAAAAACCATACAACACATACATACTAAACATAAAATATAAGAAAGCCTGGGGGATATGTCTTAATTCCCCCATGCCTGGCGATATAGGTGGGTCTTGAGTAACTTGCGAAAGATAATAAGTAGAAAGACAATTTGTAATAAGTAGAACTTATTTGAAGGGAAAGGAATATCCCTTTCTCATACATAGTATATGGTAGCTGCAGTGTTTACATGGAAGTTTTGGATAATAGGAAGATGGGCCGACATTACCTATGCACCCAACAACAAGATTGCTTTTGTCTTTTTTTTCCATGTTAGATTCCTGCCCTTGCTGATGCTGGCTTCCGTGTCATTGCCTTGCAAATGAAAGGTTATGGAGATTCTATGGGTTCACCAGGTATATTTTGTGTGTGTGTTTTAAAACAGATTCACTGAAATGGTCCACTTTTTCCATTCATTCATTCATTCATTTATTTATTTATTTATTCATTCATTCATTCATTCATTCATTCATTCATTCATTCATTCATTCAATTTTTATGCCGCCCTTCTCCTTAGACTCAGGGCAGCTCACAACATGTTAGCAATAGCACTTTTTAACAGAGCCAGTGTATTGCCCCCACAATCTGGGTCCTCATTTTACCCACCTTGGAAGGATGGAAGGCTGAGTCAACCTTGAGCCGGTGATGAGATTTGAACTGCTGACCTTCAGATCTACAGTCAGCTTCAGTGGCCTGCAGTACAGCACTCTACCTGCTGCGCCAACCCGGCTCCTTCTGAGGTGGATAAAATGAGGGGGCAATATGTTGGGGGCAATATGCTGACTCTGTAAACCACTTAGAGAGGACTGTAAAACGTTGTGAACCAGTATGTAAGTCTAAGTGCTATTGCTATGGTATAGGGAATATTTGAAATTGGTTTTCCTCAATCTTGAGTCAACCATTTTCTATTCTACCATACAGAGTATTCTTTCTATAGTCCTGTATGAAAGCAACTTCTCTTCCTTATGCTGTCTATGAAAACAAGCCCACCTGAGGTGTTAGGTTGAAAGTTTTTGGAGGGGTATTACGCACATGGAGAATCCCACGGCAAGCCTTGCATTTTAAAATCTACGCGACCGTCTCCTGCCGCAAACCTCCCAGAGACCAATAAGGTTGGCCCGCTCCAGGTCCCATCGACTAAGCAATGCAGGTTGGCGGGGCTGCGGGGGAGAGTCTTCTTTATGGCCGCCCTGGCTCTATGGAACCAACTCCCCCCTCCCCCCAATGTCCGTACTCCTTCCACCCTACTGGCCTTCCAAAAGGCTGCGAAGACCTGACTATGCCGGCAGGCCTATGGGCTATGAAATTGACATCTGTCATGGCCGAATTGTACTGAATGGTATGCATGTGTGTTGATTGGATTGTTTGAATTATGAGTTTTTAACTCGAGTTTATAGTTTTAAATACAGTGGTACCACGTCTTACAAATGCCTCTTCATATGAACATTTCGAGATACAAACCCAGTGTTTTAAGACTTTTTTGCCTCTTCTTCCAAACTATTTTCACCTTACGAACCTGAGCCACTGCCGCTGGGATACCCCGCCTCTGGACTTCCGTTGCCAGCCGCTTCGCTGGGATTCCTCTGAGGCTCCCCTCGCTGGGATTCAAAGCAGCGCCAGCAAAAATGAAGGGAACTTAATTTTTGCCGTCACTGCTTTGAATCTCAGTGAGGGGAGCTTCAGGGGAATCCCAGCGCTTTGGCTGGCAACGGAAGTCCGGAGGCGGGGATTCCCAGCGGCGCAAGGCAAAAGAGGTGACTTTTGGGATGGGGTTGCACGCATTATTTGCTTTTACATTGATTCCTATGGGGAAAATTGCTTCGTCTTACGAACTTTTCATCTTATGAACCTGGTCACGGAACGAATTAAGTTCGTAAGACGAGGTATCATTGTATTTTTATTTGACTTCTTTTTATTGTTTTTGTATCTTTTTATATTATTATAAGCCGCCCCGAGTCCTTCGAGATTGGGCGGCATAGAAATGAAATAAATAAATAAAAATTAAATAAGTAAGTAAGTGGGCATGCAGTGGCTTGAATAATGCCTGTTTTTGTTGCAGATATAGAAGCATATTCTCAGGAAGAAATTTGTAAGGTAGGTCATTCATCTTCAATAATATACTTGTAGTGACTGAGATAACTCAACAGCATTTATGATATATCAATATGTAAAACAGTTCAAAGAAGTATTTAAACCTAAAAAAGGTCAACATCAATACATGTGATCCCCTCAAGTGGTTGCTCAGCAACCAGCTGAAGTTAAAATGTCATTGAATGAAGGGAGCTTATGATCCTTGTATTGTACCATATCATGTTATTTATCATCTTCACTTATGTCTTTTGACATTCAAAATAAATGGGAAAGCTGGTAGGTTACAAAAGGAAGCTGAGATCATGTGCGAATTACCTGTTGATAGAAAACTGGGACTGCTGGAACTGCCCATTGTGAGTCAACATGGTCACATAATGTCACACCTTACAATCATGTTGCTTAACATTGGAGTTGCTGGTCCCAGTTGCCATCAGTAAGCAAGAACTACATTCAGGAGACTGAATGTAGTTCAATAGTTTTGTAGTATAAATTACTAAGAATCCATATGATGTCATATATCTACCTAGGATTGTTTTATAATCCTCAATTCCTAAAAAATAAGAAAAAAGGGGAATATATCCATAAACCTGACATGTATCCTGAAAGTTATCGATAGTGAGCTGAATATGACTGATGTGATACTCTCCAAGTGTATCACTTCCATGTATGTAACTCATAGCTTAGTTTTTTACATGCAAGACAATAGCAATTTGAGGACCTGACGTTCCATCACTAAGCAATGCAGTCATAAGTAATGGGGATGCCAGGGCAACAGAACTTCAAAGTCCAACTGTAATCACCATTCATTCAGCTTTTTCATAACTTTCAGTGGTTGCTCAGTGGATGATTGTGTGTTGAGTGGATGATTGTGTGTTGAGAGGAAAGAATAGCATTCGTATGTTAATCTGACTCAGCCCGAAGTAGTTGAATGTAGCAATCAGACCATTTCATGCTTCTTATAAGGCTACATTGGATTAGCAAGAACATGCTTAATATGCTGCTGCTGCTGTTATTGTTGTAGTAGTTATTGAATGGCATCACTACTGTGGTTATTATTGTAGTAGAAAATCTGGTGCATTTTCAATGAGTTCTAGAGACAAAAGCAGATAAACTGAGGGTATTCCAGGGTAAATGCTAGCAGGACGTGGGATTTCCAGAAATAACAGCAAGTATGATGGAGTCTAAGATGCTCAGATGTTTATTGCCTTTTATACAGTTTCCCAAGCAGCAAAAAGTAGAAAAGAGCAACAGCATTTTCACTGGTGAATTCTCCCCGCAAATCCTTAAGAACATCCTGTTGATAAAACCTAGATCAGATCGCTGTACCAGCCAGAGATAATTTATTTATTTTTATTTTATTTATTTATTTATTTATTGTTAGAGTTGAAAGGGACCATGCAGGTCATCAAGTCCAACCCCCTGCCTGAGCAGGAATCCTAAAGCACCCCAGCCAAATGGCAGTCCAATCTCCTCTTGAAAGTGTCCAGAGTTGGGGAGTTCACCACCTCCGCAGGCAGGTTGTTCCACTGGTTGATCGCTCTGACTGTCAGGAAGTTCTTCCTTACTTCTAGGTTGAATCTCTCCTTGGTCAGCTTCCAGCCGTTGTTCCTTGTCCGGCCCTCTGGTGCTCTGGAGAATAGAGTGGCCCCTTCCTCTCTGTGGCAACCCCTCATATACCTATATACAGCTATCATGTCCCCTCTGGCCCTCCTTTTCTCTAGGCTAGCCATGCCCAGTTCCCGCAATCTCTCTTCATAAGTCTTGGTTTCAAGTCCCCTAATCATTTTGGTTGCTCTTTTCTGCACCTTCTCCAGAGTTTCAATGTCTCTTTTGAAGTGTGGTGACCAGAACTGGATGCAGTACTCCAGATGGGGTCTGACCAGGGCTTAGTAGATTGGTATTAATACTTCCCTGGTCTTGGAGTGTATCCCCCTATTGATGCAGCTTAGGATAGTGTTGGCTTTTTTGGCCACTGCTGCACATTGCTAGCTCATGTTTAGTTGATTATCCACCAAGACTCCAAGATCTCTTTCACAGTCACTACTGCTAAGCGGGGTTTCTCCCAAGCTGTATGTGTGTCTAGGGTTTTTTTTACCAAGGTGAAGGACTTTGCTCTTGTCGACGTTAAACATCATGTAGTTTTTGTGGGCCCATAGTGTTAATCTGTCTAGGTCTTTCTGTATTTTGAGCCTGTCCTCTAGGGTGTTGGCTACCCCTGCCAGTTTGGTGTCGTCTGCGAATGTCCTAAATCATCCTGGCTATGTGAATTAGGTGAAATCAGGAAAGCATGAGAGCCCCATTTGAGGTCGGCAGTTTGCTACACCCAACCTCCACATGACCTCCATTTCTGCACAAGTATGGGAATCAGAAAAGTTGATAACTTTCAGGATACATTTCAGGTTTATGGATATATTCCCCTTCTTTTTTTTAGGAATTGAGGATTATAAAATAATCCTAGGTAGATATATCACATCATATGTATTCTTAGTCATTTATACTACAAAAATTGGAATTTAGCCAGCTTTTCCCCCTACATAATTACCAAAGCTGTTTAAAGCTGAATGAGAGTGATTTCCTTAAGTTGCTTTTTCAATTCTGCTAAAAAATGCACACTTGAAAATTGTTAGCTCATCCAGCTCTTAAAACCCAGACTTCCTGAACATTTCAAATAAATGTGGTGATTTGTGCGAGAATATGTAGGATTATAATTATGGTTTTGGAACACAACGTTCATGAGCAGCATTCTAACAGTGAGATACAGTACGTGTATTATACTTTTGGTTGCAAGGACATTTGATAGGCAAAGCAGGAGATGTGATGCTTATACATTTAATTTTATGTCTACTTTCTGTTAAATCAGTATTGAAGAATCTGCTTTTATGCAGTATCTGGCATTCTTCAGCAGAGAAAGAAGTTTCATTCCATTGCTAGGTGAAGTCCATCATTAGGAAGAGTCATTTTCTCCATTCAGAAAATAACAGAGTAGGGAACAATTGCATTGGGGGGAAAGAGTTAGTAAAAGATGCAGATTTCTACTGAAAGAGTGTCCTCACACCTACCCTGAACTCATCTAGACTTAGGAAATAGCCTAAGTTAGAAAAACTAAACTTCAACTTGAAAACACAGTAGAGTATAATTCAGGAGGTGACCAGTGGGGAGACATAGGAAAATTTCATTTCACATACTGATGGTGTTTCAGGCTTTGAGTGAATAAGATATAGTGCCTACCCTAGGTAGATTGAATTGGCTGCGTGCCCAAAGTGCACTTTTATGATCTGCTAAAATTCAACTCTGATGGAGTGCAAATAGCATTGAGAACATGCATGATTGTTATGTTCCTGCTGCTCTCAGTCTGTATCTTCCTGGGCTGACCCAGGAGGGACTAAGCAGTGGAAGACAAAATAAGAGGGTTTTTCTCAAGAACTTGATGTCAGTGTCTGACTGGGTTTTTTTTTAATTATTTATTTCAGGATTTGATTACCTTTCTGGACAAAATGGTAAGTTATGTAGTATGTATCTTACGACATGTATTATCAACAAGGTCGTAACATCCCCAAGGATGCCATAGTGCCGGGGTGTCAAACTCATAGCATCATATTTTCATCATGTGTTATATTTCGACTTTTTCCCCCTTTGCAAGTGGATATGGCCAGTTTGTCACATATCCAGCTCATAGGCTACAGGTTTGACATCCCTACCATTGTTCTGCAGAATGTTAAGAATAGTTGTTGGCATGGGTGTCAAGATAAGGGGGTGTTTATGCATATGATCTGGGAATGTCCGGTAGTGCAGAAATTTTGGAAAGAAGTGCAAGAGGATATTAATGCAGTTTTATGTATGGTATGCTTGTGTGTATGTTTCTTATATAAAGGGGTTTTTAGGTTTTTAATGTAAATTTGTTATTACATATTGTTTTATCTCTGTTGTGAGCTGCCCCGAGTTTGCGGAGAGGGGTGGCATACAAATCTAATTAATAATAATAATAATAATAATAATAATAATAATAATAATAATAATAATAATACGTATGGACAGTTGGCGGAACAAAGCATTGCATGGCCAGTTCTTGGAGAAGATTGAAGGCAAAGTGGATAAAGAAAAGACCTGGTCATGGCTTACAAGTGGAACACTCAAAAAGGAGACAGAAGGACTGATACTGGCGGCACAAGAACAGGCCATTAGAACAAATGCTGTCAAAGCCAGAATTGAAAAATCAACAGACAATCCAAACTGCAGACTCTGTAAAGAAACAGATGAAACAATCGATCACATACTCAGCTGCTGCAAAAAGATCGCACAGACTGACTACAAGCATAGACATGATGCTGTGGCACAGATGATCCACTGGAACTTGTGCCAGAACTACCATTTCCCAGTGGCAAAGAACTGGTGGGATCATAAGCCCGGAAAAGTGGTCGAAAATGAGCAAGCCAAACTACTGTGGGACTTCTGACTTCAGACTGACTGAATTCTGAAGCATAACACACCAGACATCTTGATTGTGGAGAAAAAGAAAGTATGGATCATCGACATCGCAATCCCAGGAGACAGCAGAATTGAGGAGAAGCAGCTAGAGAAATTAGTGAAATACGAAGATCTAAAAATCGAGCTGCAACGACTCTGGCATAAGCCAGTGAAAGTGTTGCCAGTGGTACTTGGCATGCTGGGCACAGTGCCAAAGGATCTCAGTGGACATTTGAAAACCATCGGAATTGACAAAATCTCCATCTGCCAATTGCAAAAGGCTGCTTTACTGGGATCGGCAAACCTAATTCACCGCTACATCACGCAGTCCTAGGTGCTTGGGAAGCGCCCGACTGGTGATGAAATACGAAATCCAGCATAGTGATCTCGTTTGCTGTGTTGTATTATTATAATAATAATAATAATAATAATAATAATAATAATATATACTATGGACAATTACAAAGGAAATGGTGTTATTAGTTGAAAGGAATGAGATGGGAGAATGTAGATAAATAAAAGAAGCAATGATAGAAAGCGCTCAGGCAGTAATAGTCCTAGGCTGAAAGGATGCGACAAAATGGACAATACAAAATTGGTATTGGTACATGGTAGATCATATTCAGTTTGAGATTACAGACAAAAGGATGAATTCGGCCAATGAAACTAATCTGCGGGAACTGATGGGACAAAGTAAGAGGACACGTGGTTAGTAGAATTCGAGACCAAGGTACAAAGAATAAATTAGAATTACTTTATAATATGCAAATAGATGTTATATAGAAAATATGCTCTCATCTTAGTGAAAGGGTATGAATGATGTTTGGTGGTGGGCACTTCGAGCATTGAGCACATTGTTACTTGCTGTGTGAATGTTATACAGTGGTACCTCTACTTAAGAACGCCTCTACTTAAGAACTTTTCTAGATAAGAACTGGGTGTTCCAGATTTTTTTTTGCCTCTTCTCAAGAACCATTTTCCACTTACAAACCCGAGCCTCCGAAACTGTAACCAGAAAAGGCAGAGAGAAGCCTCAATTGGGCCTCTGTAGGAATCTCCTGGGAGGAAAGAGGGCCAGAAAAGACGTGGAGAAGCCTCTGTGGGGCCTCTCTAAGAATCTCCTGGGAGGAAAGAGGACCAGAAAAGGTGGAGAGAAGCCTCTGTGGGGCCTCTCTAGGAATCTCCTGGGAAGAAACAGGGCCTCCACCCTCCCTGTGGTTTCCCCAATCGTGTGCATTATTTGCTTTTACATTGATTCCAAAGGGAAAAATTGCTTCTTCTTACAAACTTTTCTACTTAAGAACCTGGTCATGGAACAAATTAAGTTTGTAAGTAGAGGTACCGGTGTATTATTACTATAAAAATCAATTAAAATTTCCATCTATATATTAAAAAGATAACCCTACCATTGGGTAACTAAGTCTTCAATGTTCAACTGATCAGAGGTGACCAGCTCCGTTAGAGGTTATAAAGAGGTTATAAAGATACTGAAATGGCTCCCCATGTTTCAATAACCCAAGTTCACCATGCATATTATGCAATGATGTCTTAGTTGTCCTAGATCCTCAGTTATAGAAAAGAGGGAATCCTTGAAATGGGATTTTTCAGCATAGCTAGGTCCAGCGCCAAAGTGTCAGGAAAAAAATAGTACATTTTCCCCAATTTTCTTGTGTGAGCAATTAATTTTCTCTCGGTGACTGATATTGTCTCTTCCCAATTTAATAGCAAAGGCATCCTCTGTCAAGAGATGGGTGGTTTATGTTCTTTTTTATTACTTTTAAAATAGAGATGGGTGCTTTATGTTGGAGATGGAAGAGTCTGTCAGCTATCCAATAAAACACCATGGGCATTATTGCTTTCTGCCACAGTTGGACCATAACTAACTTCTAGGCTTCTTTGACTCACAAATTTAGATTACCTTGATTTCATCTACAAAAAAAGTACAAAATGACCTGATGCTGACAAGGTGGACTAGATGAACCTCATAATCCTTCATTCAGCCAATAGCAGCCATAGATTTTGAAATGTTGATTTTCAAGGTGGAGAATTGGGGACATCTAAAGGCTTTATCCGGCAAATGAAGAATTTCTCATCCGTATTGGAGGAGGGGCTATGATTTGCTACCTTGTGTTAAAATTTGTTTCCTGCCGTTTTGCACATGGCACTTAAGGCTATAAGGCTATTGTATAATAATAATATACAAAGTATTAACATTATATTATTTATTTATTTATTTATTTGATTTATTTGTCAAACATGTATAGGATAGTAGTAGTTTATATAAACATAACATTAGGAAAAAGTAACAATAAAAGAGGACAATAGGACAGTAGGACAGGGACAGTAGGCACAGTGGTGCGCTCATGCACATCCTTTCCAGCAGTGTTTCCCAACCTTGGCAACTTGAAGATACCGGTATTTGGACTTCAACTCCCAGAATTACCCAGCCAGCGAATGCTGGCTGGGGAATTCTGGGAGTTGAAGTCCAAATATCTTCACGTTGCCAAGGTTGGGTAACACTGCCTTACAGACTTCTTAGAAACGGGGAGAGGTTGACAGTAGACAATCTAAGGTTAAAGATTTTGGGGTTTGCATATATTTTTATATTTAATTTGCCAGCTGTTTGAGATCTACATGATTATTTTTTTTGTATGTTTGAAACTAGCTGGTTGTGAGTAAGACATTACTTTCTATATTATGTTATTGTCAGACATCAGCAAGGAAATGAGTGCTTGTAAAAACAGGGAAGAGAAATACCACTTCTAAAACTTTTGCATGAGTTCTCTGCTTTCTAAAGAAATTATTTCTCCCTAGTTTGCAGGATTTTCAACTAACTATTGAAAATATGAGGCTTTCTTAATTCTATGCAACTAGGTTCATTCTTTGGGTTTGTTGTTCCATAATTTATATCTCACCATATTCAAATAGTGGGATAAAAGATGGTTCACAATCATAAGACTACACAAATCAAAGAAAACAGTTAACCACCATTGAAAGAAGAACTGTTAAGCTTCATAAAACTATAATATGCTTCCATAAATTCAAGTTTTAAAATAAAAAAGAATGAAATGTCATTTTGATTCAGAAAGAAAAAGACTAAAAATTTCATTTTTCATTCCCTAATTATTATTATTATTATTAGACAGTCTTCACTGCCTTCCTAAAAAATAACTCTGTGGGGCCGATCTGACCTCTTAAGGGAATGCTATTCCATAACTGACAAGGCCTGTTTCTGATCTCACTTCATAGCCATGTCCTAGCTAGACCAGAAAAACATTCCAAGTTTCCTCTTCCATCCCAAATGCACAGCACAGATTCAGTTTGAAGGTAACAGCCTCATTGGTAAATGGGAGCCAAGCCATGTAAAAGGCTTTGCAGGTTAAAACCAAGACTTAGAATTTTATTTTAATTTTTGATTTTTAAAAAAATACAACTTTATCGATTACTGGTACAATATTCATCAAACTATGGGTAGAAGCAAATTATTGAAGCAACTCTTACCCACCAGCAAAGAGGCTGCTGCATTCTGCACCAGCTGCATTTTCTGGATAGTGAAGTATGTTGTGATTATGTGTTAGTAGTAAAATGTTGTGGCTGAAGCTGACACATCTCAGCAGAAGCTGGTATGGGAATTGACTAATTGTGGAGCTATTATTTGCAAAAGCTTTTCTCTAGATGCTAAATATGAAGCAATTTAGGTTAGAAACCTAGAAGGTTGACAGCAGAAAAAGATCTCTTAGTCCATCAAGTCTGCCCTTATACTATTTCGTGTATTTTATCTTAGGGTGGATATATGTTTATCCCAGGCATGTTTAAATTCAGTCACTGTGGATTTACCAACCACGTCTGCTGGAAGTTTGTTCCAAGGACCTACTACTCTTTCAGTAAAATAATATTTTCTCACGTTGCTTCTGATCTTTCCCCCAACTAACCTCAGATTTTGTCCCCTTGTTCTTGTGTTCACTTTCCTATTAAAAACACTTCCCTCCTGAACCTTATTTAACCCTTTAACATATTTAAATGTTTCTATCATGTCCCCCCTTTCCCTTCTGTCCTCCAGACTATACAGATTGAGTTCATTAAGTCTTTCCTGATACGTTTTATGCTTAAGACCTTCCACCATTTTTGTAGCCCGTCTTTGGACCCGTTCAATTTTATCAATATCTTTTTGTAGGTGAGGTCTCCAGAACTGAACACAGTATTCCAAATGTGGTCTCACCAGCGCTCTATACAGCGGGATCACAGTCTCCCTCTTCCTGCTTGTTATACCTCTAGCTATGCAGCCAAGCATTCTACTTGCTTTCCCTGTCGCCTGACTGCACTGTTCACCCATTTTTCAGAAATCACTACCCCTAAATCCTTCTCTTCTGACGTTTTTGCTAACACAGAACTGCCAATACTGCCCAGGTTGGTAGGTCTTGAGATGTGAGCTTTTGGTGCAAGAACTTTACAATATTTTCTTATTTCCAGGCAAATGGGCTGCTGTACTAACTCAGTTTCTGGGCATTAAAGTGTGTTGTGGTGATGCAGGCTTAAAGTGAAGAGGGTATGAATAAGTGTCATTAAGGCTGTAAAGAGCTAGAGCTCGTGCCTATCAGCGGAAGCTAATATGAAAATTGCCTTTGACTAATTGTGGAGAGACCAGTTGCAAAGGCTCTTCTGAAGGTGTTAAATATGACACAAATCAAGTTTGTGAGTTTTGAGATGTGAGCTCATGGTGAAACAGTTGTACAATCATAACCCTTTTCGGACAGACTTTCCATGCAATAATATGTACCTTATGAAAAAGTAATGAGACATAATATTTGGATAATGACTGAGCTAGTTCTGGATTTCAAAGAGTTTGTGCATTTAACTTAATTTAATTTAATTCTATTTAATTAAAAGGGCTGATGCGTTCTAACTAAGAAGTGGATTATTATTTTTTTCATTCCATGCACTTGAAATATGGCAGTCCTGTGTCACTGACCTTTCCTGACAAAATGACTTCTTTTTTTGCCCCTGATAAATGGTCTGTCTCAAGCAAGCGAGAGGTCACCAGATCAGCACCATGATGTTAAATAACAATTCCTCCTCTAACCTTTCTGGGAGCATTCATCTGTCTTGACAATATAATTAGGATTATAATTCAGATTGCCCAATTGGAGAGAAAGAATCAATTGGGAATGTATTAAAAAGGAGTGGGTACATAAAGGAAGAGTATTTGAAATGCTGGCAGCTGATTAACTGAACCGTTCGTGTCAGCGGATTTTTGTTTTCCTGCTGAAGCTTAAAATCTTTTTTAAAATGTAGAGCAGCTTTTTTTAAAAAAGTTCTACCCCAAATTTCCATTTTTCTAAATTAGAAGAATAATCCATACACAGCACTTCACAGGTGCCCCTGCTACAATTCTTCAGATTTGTTCTCTTCTTAAACAGTCTAGAGCAAGGGCAGGCAAAGTTTATTATTTATTTTTATTTATTTATTGGATTTGTATGCCGCCCCTCTCCGCAGACTCGGGGCGGCATACAAAGTTGGCTCTTCTATGACTTGTGCACTTCAACTCCCAGACTTCCTGAGCCAGTCATGCTAGCTCAGGAATTCTGGGAGTTGAAATCCACCTGTCATAGAAGAGCCAACTTTGCCTAGAGGCCTCCAACATTGGCAACTTTAAGACTTGTGGACTTCAACTCCCAGAGTTCCTCAGCCAGCAAAGCAGAGAAGAGGGAGAATTATGGCCATTTAATGGCTTGTGGACTTCAACTGCCAGAATTCTGGCAATTGAAGTCTATAAGTCATAAAAGGGCCATCGTTCCCTGGTCTAGAGATGCCCCTCACAGGAGCAAGATCTTACACCAGATGCTCCCATCTTGGATGAAGGAGACCTTTGTGAGGGTCTCCCCGTCCAGAATTCCCTCATCAAAATCTCTGTTGAATTTCAAATGCCAGTTGAGAATCTTTTTAGACTTAATGGATGTTCTATCTTACGGATCACTTGTTTGATTAAAACTCAGTTTTATAATTAACAATCTCATATTAAAATCTGTACATCTGTGTACAGCCTGTATTTCATTTTTTTGGTAATGAAACAAACTATTTTATTGTAAAGAGACGAGTTGGCGCAGTGGTTGGAGTGCAACACTGCAGGCTACTTCAGCTAACTGCTAGTTCAGCAGTTCAAATCTCACCACTGGCTCAAGGTTGATTCAGCCTTCCATCCTTCCAAGGTGGGTAAAATGAAGACTCAGATTGTTGGGGGCAATATGCTGGTTCTCCAAACCACGTCGAGAGGGCTGTAAAAGCACTATGAAGTGGTATATAAATCTAAATGTTATTGTTATTGCTATGATTGAATGCTTCATGCATAAGAATAACAATCTTTTTATCTATTTAGTCTATCAGGTAGGAACCAAGCTTGGCTTTTCCAGGGCTTCCATATTAATCCCTTCTAGGAAAGTTATCATTATATATTTTATATTGTTTCTGAACAAGTACAAGCAAAACCTGTGTTCATTGAGAAATAAGATTGACCTTATGTAGAATTTTGGCTTTTTCAGTAAAGGCACACTATTTGAATGGCTAGCTGCTTTTATTCTTGGTGTGGGGGGAGAGAATAATTTGCATTGTATGGCGTAGTGGAGGGTAATATAATTGATATAGATACAGAGTGTTTTATGCAGAGTCCTTAATAAAAACTGTCTCCTTTGACTGTCTCTTCACTGAATATTTAGTATCTCTGGAATAGCAATCAAGTATTTTAATTGCGCAGGGTTACCGTCAGTAGTTTTGCTGACAGAATCTAATTTGTGAGTAAATAATAAATAGTTTAGAAGTTAAAATGTACACACACAGTTGGAGGGGCTTGAAGTTTGCTATGGCAAGACATTATTGGCCAAATCTGCTTTAAATGGGAACAAGTTCACAGAACCAATCTGTTTGAAAATACAGTGGTGCCTCTACTTAAGAACACCTCTACTTAAGAACTTTTCTAGATAAGAACTGGATGTTCAAGATTTTTTTGCCTCTTCTTAAGAACCCAAGCCCAGAATAATTTCCCAGGAAATTCAAGAACGGTACGAAGACCCGGCCAGTTTCCTGCCATTCCCCCTGGGTTTCTCCCTCTGGCACAGCGTATGGGAGGTAGCCTCGCACTGGGTGTATGGGAGGCGCATGCTCCTCCTCGCTGCCTCAGAGTCCCTCTTTTTTTTTAGCCTTAAAGTTTTGGATTTTTTTGATTCTCCTCACCTCACCTTCTTCCTTTGTCAGCATCTGTCCTCCTCCTCTTTCTTCTCCTCCCACCCAAATTCCGAGCTTTTATTTCTTTCCTAATGGATTTGCATGCATTATTTGCTTTTACATTGATTCCTAGGGGAAAATTGCTTCTTCTTAAGAACATTTCTACTTAAGAACCTGGTCACGGAACGAATTAAGTTATTATGAAGAGGTACCACTGTATTAGGTATTAATCATATTTCTATATGGGAACTTCTGGTTCAGAGTCATAATAGCTGGAGCCACTTCATTGAAACCTATGGTTAATCTTCAGATCGTGCAGAATGCAGCTGCAAGAGCAATCATGGGCTTCCCTAAGTATGCCCATGTTACACCAACACTCCGCAGTCTGCATTGGTTGCCGATCAATTTCCGGTCACAATTCAAAGTGTTGGTTATGACCTATAAAGCCCTTCATGGCATCGGACCAGAATATCTCCAGGACAGCCTTCTGCCGCACGAATCCCAGCGACCGATTAGGTCCCACAGAGTTGGCCTTCTCCGGGTCCCATCGAATAAACAATGTCGTTTGGCGGGTCCCGAGGAAGAGCCTTCTCTGTGGCGGCCTTGACCCTCTGGAACCAGCTGCCCCCAACCTCCTTGCCTTTCGTAAACTCCTTAAAACCCACCTCTGCCGTCAGGCAGGGAGGAATTGAGGCATCTCCCCTGGGCCTATACAATTCATATATGGTATGTTTGTGTGTATGTCTGCTTTAATAACGGGGTTTTTTTCACATGTTTTTAAATTATTAAATTTGTCTTGAATTGTTTTATTGTTGTTGTGAGCCTCTCCGAGTCTACAGAGAGGGGCGGCATACAAATCTAATAAATAAATAAATAAATCTAGTCCAGTGATGGTGAATGTATGGCACGGGTGCCACAGGTGGCACACAGAGCCATATCTGGAACCTTGGAAGGGCTAAAAAGGGACCTGCTGGGGCCACCAGAAGTCAGGAAACAAGCCATTTCCAGCCTCTGGAGGGCTCCAGAGGCTGTTTTCACCCTCCCCAGACTCCAAGAAAGTCTCTGGAGCCTGGAGAGGGTAAAAAAATGGACCTGCTTGGCCCACTCGAAGTTGCGAAATGGGGGAGTGGAGGATCTTGTGTGCATGCTTGATGGCAACTATGGGTGTGGTCACTAGCAAGTGCGTAATAATGTGTGTACACATGCTTTTGTCACCCTAGAGAAAAAAGGTTTGCCATCATTGATCTAGTAAATGTTATCAGAATTGGAATTAGTTAATATCTTTTCCAAGTTTTAGTAGTTCTGAAGGAATTAAGAAAAAAATAATGGTAAGCAATAGCACTTTAGACTTATATACCGCTTCATAGTGCTTTACAGCCCTCTCTGAGCGGTTTACAGAATCAGCATATTGCCCCCAACAATCTGGGTCCTCATTTTACCCACCTTGGAAGGATGGAAGGCTGAGTCAACCTTGAGCCTGGTGAGAGTTGAAATGCTAAACTGCAGCTAGTAATCAACTGAAGTATCCTGAAGTGGTAAGACTGGAGGAACATTAGAACATTGAAATGAAAAGCTATTTTGTCCTAAAGTCAGGACAGAACTTTAGAATATGGAATGCTTGATTTGGACTCTGGACAGTAGACTCAAATAATAAACTGCAAGTTGAGAAATTTCCTGAGAACAGTTTTGTACACCCAGCTAGGGTCGCTGTGTCATCTCAGGTTCTTTTAAACTGAGAAGCGGTTGTCTATTTGAAACTGTTTCATTAGCTATGCTATTTTCTCTGGCGCCTCCAATTTGTGAGGGAATTTAACCAAGATGCAATTGCTGTCTTTCAGCTTTGAAAGACAGAGAGAAAGCACAGTGCTAGGAGAATGGAAATAAATGTGCTGAATTCTCTGTAGTTCTCTGCCTGGTTGGAAGACAAGAAAGGAACCAAATCCATATTTTATATAGGACTGTACAGGTAGTCCCCGGGTTATGTCAACCCTGACTTACGATGTTTCGTTGTTACGATGACCGGGGACAGCAGCGGAGCCAAAGCTCCCTCAAAGCCGTCACCACCACCACCTCCGTTCGGGCGAGGGGATCTCCGCAGTGGGTGGCAATGGCTTCGAAGACCCCCTCGCCCGAACGGCTTCCCTACCCTCGCCCAAATGGCAGAGGCTTTGGAGACCCCCTCACCCGAACGGAGGCGGCGGCTTCAAGGGACCAACAGCCAGTCCTTCTTGGCGCCGGTCTCCTTCTTGGACGGTATATAAATTAAATAAATAAATAATAATAAATACTGGGAGGGGGGAATGCGTTAATATTTCTTTTTAGAAATATTCCCCACATTTTTTAAAAAAATTGGCTAGTGGGCCCTCACAATTACTTTAATAAAACCCTTTGGAGTGACTCCCTTTTGTTTATGACAACCCCTTAGATCAGGGGTCTCAAACCCGGGCCACTTTAAGACTTGTGGACTTCAACTCCCAGAATTCCTTAGCCAGCAAAGCTCAACACTTCACAAGCTGGCTGAGGAATTCTGGGGATTGAAGTCCACAAGTCTTAAAGTGGCCCAGGTTTGAGACCTCTGCCTTAGATATTGGAACACTGTCTCCCCTATCCTTCTCTTCTTTAGACTAGTCACTAGACATGCCCAATCCCTGTAACTGTTCTTCATATGTTTTAGCCTCCAACCCTCTAATCCTAGTAGCTCGTCTCTTCACTCATCTGGTTCATTCCCTTGGAATTCAAAATGGGCCCGAACGGGTAGCATTTCACCCCTGCTATGAGCTTCTCATGTTTCATATATCCGTGTTGCTCATTCTCTTGCCGCAAACAAATTGAATTCACTCTAAAACTTGCTGTGGTCTCTATTCCTTGTCTTCTGTCTTCTGCCTTCTTGCTAACGCTAGCAACTATTGGTGGTGTCCTAAGAATGAGATCTGGCCTAATCACTATAAAAATAATTTGCTCAGGGTAGTGAAAGTTCAGCAATTAGCGAAGCAAGAACACTGGGATGGTATTAGATACAGCGGTGATGACAGAAAAAAGAAATAGTGTAATAAAATTGCCAAAAGTAAATGAACATCTTGCCATGCTTCAGATGTTTCGCTTCATGCTGTAAAACTGTTCTAATATGTGGCCTAGTTAATAGTAGTGTGTCTTTATAAAAGCAGAGGGCACCTCTGCTGTTCCTGTTACAGTCCTACTAGTTGGCAGAAATTTAGATCGCTTTTAATTTTACGTTAAATTATGGTTGATTGCAAGGACAGATAATCTAAGGTTATTAAAGATTTTGGGGTTTGTGGAAGAAACCACAGTCAGGTAGTGCATTACAGGTGTTGATCACTCACTCACTTTTGCTGAAGTTGTATTTTCTGCTGTCTAGTTTGGAGCGGTTTACATTTAGTTTGTATCTATTACGTGCTCGTGTGTTGTTGTGGTTGAAGGTGAAGTAGTCACTAACAGGAAGGACATTTTGGTATATGATTTTATGAACTACAGTTGGATTAGATCAAAGGTGGTGTACAGTGATCCCCCGCTCGTTGCGAGGGTTCCGTTCCAGGACCCCCCGCAACGAGCGGGTTTTCGCGAAGTAGCGCTGCGGAAGTAAAAACACCATCTGCGCATGTGCAGATGGTGTTTTTACTTCTGCAGCGCTAGCGAGGAGCCGAAGATTGGGGGCGGCGCGGCTGTTTTAAAACATCGCCGCCGGCATGGGGGGCTTGCCAGCACCCCCCGGACCCCCAACCCGGGTTTGGGGGGGCTGCTAGGAAGCCCCCCATGCCGGCGGCGACGTTTTAAAACAGCCGCATCGCCCCCAATCTTCGGCTCCTCGCTAGCGGGCAGGCAGGCGGCGGACAAGCCGTTCGCTAGCGCTCGCTCTCGCCGCTTTCCAGCTGAGTCCTGAAGCGAATTCGCTTCAGGACTCAGGTGGAAAGCGGCAAGAGCGAGCGCTAGCGAACGGCTTGTCCGTCGCGCGTCGCGCGCCCACGCCGTTCATTCTCACCGCTTTCCAGCTGAGTCCTGAAGTGAATTCGCTTCAGGACTCAGGTGGGAAGCGGTGAGAATGAACGGCGTGGGCGCGCGACGTGCGAGCGGGCGGCAGACAAGCCGTTCGCTAGCGCTCGCTCTCGCCGCTTTCCAGCTGAGTCCTGAAGCGAATTCGCTTCAGGACTCAGGTGGGAAGTGGCGAGAATGAACGGCGTGGGCGCGGGACGCGCAAGCGGGCGGCGGACAAGCCGTTCACTAGCGCTCGCTCTCGCCGCTTTCCACCTGAGTCCTGAAGCGAATTCGCTTCAGGACTCAGGTGGGAAGCGGCGAGAATGAACGGCGTGGGCGGGCGAAGGGCGGGCGGCAGCGAGGAGTTTGCGTGGGTGGTGGGGAAACTCCTTGCTGATGCCCGCCGCTCGCCCTCCCGCCAGCAAGAGGGAGAAGACCCAGGGAAGCCGCCCAGCTGCTGATCTGCCGGGCACCATCTACGCATGCGTGCCCATAGAAAAAAAGGGCACGCATGCGCAGATGGTGTTTTGACTTCCGGGTTAAAAAATCGCAAATTACCCTGTTCGCAATGGTCGGGGACGCAATAACCGGGGGATCACTGTAGTTGTAAATTGTCTAATCGCAGCATTTCAAGTCTGGTGGAGTAAGATATTTTGTTGCGAGAGGAGGAGTATAGGACTCTTCTCGTAAAATATTTCTGGACTCTCGATTTATTAATGTCAGATATGCAATGTGGATTTCATACAGGGGAGCTGTATTCTAGGATTGGTCTAAGAAATGTTTTGTATGCTCTGGTTAGAAGAAGCTATGTAAGATTAGATTTACAACTCTTAGTGCCTTTTCGGCAATATTGTTATAGTGGACTCTAGGACTTAGGTCATTGGATATGAGTACTCCAAGGTCTTTGACAGAGTGAGGGTTGTCTACAAGTTCATTTCCACCAAGTTTATATTTAGTTTTCTGATTTTTTTTACCTCTTCTGGTACATTCCGATTCTTTGAACCTCTTCAGGACTGCACCAATCTGGGTTGGGGGATTCAATGGTTTCTTGAAGTAAATTGTCCTAGGTACATAGGATATGAGATAATCCAGAGATGTCCTGGATCCAAACAAACCTTTTCTTATCTAGAACATTATTTCCAGGATACTTCAAATTATTTCCTATTTGAAAGATTTACTCTTGAAATCCCCCAAAATACCTCCCCCCCCCCCCAGATAGGCATGTCCCAAAGGAAAACAGAATGTTCTGGTGTATTCTGGCAACGATCACTTCCAGATGGATGGATTTTACAAATCCTTAGTCACCACTGTCATTAAAACTAAGTGTTTTATGGGGAGATTGTGATGATATAATGGAAGAATAAAAAACTAATTGTTATGTTTTTCTAAGTTTCTTGCCAAATGATGTTATAATGAAAATCTTGAGAAAATCTACCCTAATATTAAGTTGTTAGAGAGTCATTCCTCCAGTTATTTTTCTCCAGATATTGGATCTTTAGCTCTCTTTCTCTCTGACCTTATATTTCCACCTTGTTTGCACCCCCTCCTGTTCTGGTTCAGCCTGAGGCTGCTCAGGGACCGGCTGTGTCTCTGCTGGCTCTATGCCTGGAGGAGGATGACAGCGAAGAGGAGGGGGCTGAACAGTCGGACGGGGGAGAGGAAAGTCAGGAATGGGATGAAGGAGAACAGCATGAGAGCCCCCGGGGGGGGAGCTCTCCCCAGCCAGTAGCTTGGAGTCATTAGGTGATGAAGCACAAGCCGTCATTGACATGCGACAGAGACATTCAGATCAAAGAAAGGAGCAATTAAAGAAGTATTATCAGCACTGAATTAGGAACAGCTGGGCTTGGGTGTGGTCCTTCTTAGCAGGATTTAAAAGGCAGGCAAGCCCTTGAAGCCATGTGGAGTGTTATCAGTTGGAGTTACGGTGTCCTGCTTTGTTCTCGATGTCTCTGTTCCTGGCTTGTGGCCTAGCAGTTTGGAAGACCCGTGGGAGGTGTAGGTCTGCTATCTACAGCCTCGTCTTGGCAGCAAGAATCCTGTATTGCTGCATGGACTTTTGCCTTCGTGGATATATTTGAAGATACAGCGTTTTCCTGTTTGTAAGGACATTTTCTGTTACCTGTGTTTTTCTTGAATTTTATAAACTGCCTTTGCCTTTTACCGGTGTGTCTGGCTTCTCTTTTTGGGTTGGTCTTAGCTTCCAGAGTGACCCAGACAGAACACCCTCCACATCTCTCTTGTGTCCACATTAAACAATATACTTTTCAGAGCAAGCCTTTGAACCCAAAAAAAGACCATGTGAAGTCCACAGATACTATTAAAGAGTGATCAGGAACTGTCTTTCTTGCTTTGTTAGATAACATTTGATTTGAGAAGCTTTGCTAAAAAAGAAAGAATCCTTTGTGCCATACTAATTAATGTAGTTTCTTTGTTCGACTCCTAAAGATAACATAGTCCAATCCTCCATCCTTTCTGAAGAGTTCTCAATAACTTGTAAATGCATTTGCTATTTTTAATTAAAAGTGTGTGACGTTTTAAGGGCTGATCTAAGCTTTCAGTATATGTGCAGAAAATAGTATAGCAGGCTATTGCTTCCATTCTATTTTGTCTGGATTTTAAATTGTGTTCCTACTTTTCTAATTTAGAAACCCAGTCCAGATAACATTCATGAATGGGTGGATTAAAAATGTAATGAACCAAATTAAGTGATAGAAGTGCCCAATTGCCTTTACCAGATTTCAAAAGGAAATATGTCAGACCTACTTGGTATATGGGTCAGAAATCACAAAAAATCCCAGGGCTCCAGGCTAGACTGGAAAAGTAAGTAAGTAAGTAAGTAAGTAAGTAAGTAAGTAAATAAGTAAGTAAGTAAGTACGTACGTACGTACATACATACATACATACATCTTATCAGGAAATAGTGGTGGATCACTTCCAGGTTGTTACATTTTGATGTAATCATCAGCAATATAGCTTCACTAGTCAAGTAATGAAGTTTTCTGCAGCCTCAGAGAGCACCGAAAGCTCCACAGGAGACACTAAGCTCTTTGGTCTTTGAATACATTTCTATTCCCTTAAGTGTCAAGGAGTTTTGAAGTTCCCAGAATGTGTGCCAAATATACAGTATTTGTTTCAATCTCTAGAAAGTTAACAATACGCATCATATCATCATTGACTCATCGTCTCTAAAGAAGACATGTTGTAAATGAAATCTAATAAATAAATAAATAAAATAAATAAATCTGTCATTCTCCAATGCACTTGCAAGGAGAGTCCAAGATGGGTAATTCTACAGTCTGATTGGTCGGGACTGAGTTTAATTTAAATATTAGGCAGGCACCGCCCCCTTAGCCCTCCAGTCTAAAAAACTCAGTCGCAGTAAAGGGACTTTGAGTTTGTTTCTCTTGATTAAAAATATTAATGTTATACTGTTTATTTCTATGTATTAATCATCTTTCTCTTCCTTTCTCCTTTAGGTGCAGTTGGGGGATTTTTTTTCCTCAAGCAGCTCTGGATCCAAACCTCCAGTGGGTTTAATCCAGGAGACTGCAGCTCCTCCCTTTTAGGCCCCTCACACTTGGCCGTCCGGCGGGCTCTGGAGCGAGCGCCCGGGGAAACTGGCTCCGAGCCAGACCCCGGGTAGAGAGGATGAGGTTGACGCCTCGGGGGGGTCCGCCCCTCCCGTGGCGAATACACCAGGGGGCCAGGTACAGAGAGATGGATTGGCCCTCAGTGGGGGGGGGCATTGCTGTCAGAACGCCCCTCCCAACCCCCCCACCCCACCCCATCGCGCCGCCCAAGGGGATTACCGGAACCGCTTTCGGGTTACGAGTGCAGCAGATCGGCTCACTTCATGAAAAGTGGTTTTGGGGCTGGCGGCGTCGGGGACTTCAAGATCGGCGCTGACGGAGAGCTCGCAGGGCGGGAAAGCTTGGCTTCCCGCCCATTTCCATGGTTACAAGGGCGGCCATTTTGGGTGAGCCCGATATGGGCCGAGCAGGCCGGTTCGCGCTCAAATGTATCAAGCGCTGCCATGGCAACCGGCTGGTGGCCATTTTGTTGGGCCGAGACTGGCGAGCGACTCTCTTCGCGCTCAAAGTGTCAGGGATTCCCATGGCAACGGCCCAGCGGCCATTTTAATTGTGCCGCCCGCCCCTCAGGCTTATAGAAGGGGATTCCCTCATTGGTTCCTGCAGGTGCGAGCAGCCACACTGACAGAGACACGCAGGCGCAGTTCTACCTTCGTGGTTGAGGAGCCTGTGTCTCTTAACGGTCTGCTGAGAGCAGAGACGTTGTTTGCTTCAGGATAATTTTTTCCTTGTGAGTTGTTGTTTGCCATGGCAGATCAATCAACCCAGGCCGGGGAGGAGGCCACTGTCACCAGGCCCAGTACTCCCAAGGAGAGGGCTCCAAAGTCCAAACCTTCCCAGGGAGCTCTCTCAGAGAAGCTGAGAAGCGCATAAAAGCGCTTGAGAAACAGTTAGAGGCCTCTCAAAGATCTTCTTCCTTAGCTGCTCAGCCTCTCGGTACCATTCCCCCGCCAGTCTCCCCCATATTCACACCAGGGGTTGTAGGCTCAGCCTCAGAGAGGGATTGGTCGCCGGAGAGGCCCTTCCAATCCTCCACCTCTTCTAGGCCAGAGGCCTTTGCATTGGGAAGACAAGCAGCGTGGCCTACCACCTTCACAGCTCCACAGCCTGTCATCCCTCAATGTGGACAGACACAAGCAGCTACCTTCACCCCAACGGCTGCTGGCTTGCGCACTGCGCAGGACTCCTGGCAGAGTATGCCTCAGGCCCTGCAGGACCTAATTGTCAGCGCATACACTCAGGGGCAGGCTAGTGTGGCTCAGCAGCAGCAGTTGCCAGCAGGTCCTGCTCCACCGAGATTCAGGGACCCCTGGATAGCTCCGGCCACTCAATCCATGCTGGAGTCCAAGGATGAAGATGACTTCTCCAGGGATGAATTTAGCAAGGCTGAGGATGAGTTATCCGGGGATGACCAGCCACCAGAACAACCCACGTTGCACGGTCTGTTCAAGTCCTCCCTCTTCAGGGTTTTGCTGAATAAGGTGAAAATAACCATTGACCAGGCTGGGGAAGGAGGTCAAGGGGCTCCTTCTGCACTGGGTCAGCCTACAGGGGGCCTGTTTGTGTTTCCAAAGCAGGAGACTGTTAATGTGCCATCCTCCCACTTGTTTCTGGAGACAGTCCAGCGCCCATGGGAGAGCCCTGCGACAGCCCAAGGCCCGTCTAACCTGGACAAGCGCTTTTACACCTTTGACCAGGCCATGGAGGATCTCTTGGAACTACCTACGGTGGACAAGCCGGTGACCAGCTTGGTCTCGAATGCCCTTGTCCCTTCAGAATCTCAGGAGGGATTAAGGGCTGAGGACAAAAGGGCAGACAATGTCGTTCGTAGGGCTCATCAAATGGCGGCTTGGGCCGTAAGGGCTGCTTCTGCGGCCTCTTTCTTTAACAGAGCTACGATCCTCTGGATACAAGAGATCCAATCCAGAGTCGATCCACAAGATGCGAGGCTTCGCCAGGACCTGAACAAGCTGCTGGTGGCCACAGAATTTTCCGCAGACGCCACAGTTAATGCGGCTAAGTTCGCGTCTCGGGCAATGGCGTCGTCGGTCGTTTCCCGCAGGCTCATTTGGTTACGGAATTGGCAGGCCGACATAAAATCCAAATGGGCCCTTGCCTCTTCACCGTTCAAGGGCAAGAAATTTTTCGGGGAAGTCTTAGACGATGTATTAGTGGAAGACAGGGACAAGAAAAAGGTAATGCCTAGCTCCAGCAAGAAGCAGGGGAGGCGCTTTAATCCCTATCAACGGAGACAGCCCTTTCGGACTGACTCCGCCTCGACCAATAATTAAGGGTCGAGGCCCTACTTTCCAGGATCCTTTGGCCAGGGTTCTTTTCGTTCAAACAGGACCCCGCAGTCTGATCGCAACAGTTCTTTTCAAGGCCACCGCCCCTTCAGAGGCTCCAACAGGGGATTTAGAAAGACCAAATGACTTTCCAGTGGGTATCCCCTTGGGCGGCAAGCTGCTACATTTTTCAGACATCTGGAAGAACACATCCTCGGACATTTGGGCGGCTGCCACAGTTTCGGAAGGTCTGAGGATTGAGTTCATTCGCCCTCCACCTTGCCGGTTTCTTCCTTATCGCACTCCCTTGGACATTCACAGGAAGAGGCTTCTATACCAAGAGGTGTCTCACCTATTGGAGATAGGGGCCATCGAGGAGGTCCCTCTACCCCAACAGGGTATGGGGTTCTACTCAGCAATCTTCCTGGTCCCGAAGTCATCGGGAGGGGTCCGTCTCATACTGAACCTTCGGAGATTGAACCTTTATGTCAAGTACAGAAGGTTCAAAATGCATTCTCTCAAGTCTATTCTGGCAGCTATCAGGCAGGGGGACTATATGACATCCATAGACCTGAAGGAGGCCTACCTCCATGTCCCCATTTTTCCCCCTCACAGACAGTTTCTGCGGTTCAGTCTGGTTGGGGCCCATTTCCAGTACAGGGCCATGCCATTCGGGCTTTCATAAGCCCCAAGAACTTTCACGAAACTGCTGGATGTCCTCACGGCCAGTCTCAGGCATCAATCGGTGCGCCTGATGGCCTACTTAGACGACATCGTGATTCTGTCCAGGACCAGAGACCTTGCGTATCAGGACTTGCATCTAACAATCCAGACGCTCCAAGATCATGGCTTTTTGGTCAATTTCGACAAAAGCCACTTAACTCCCACGACACACCTTGCTCACCTGGGAACAATCATAGATTCCAGGAGGGGCCTTGTTTCCCTGTCCCAGGAGAGGCAGTCCAACATCAAGGGGCTCGTTCGGGACTTGGCATCTCAACAATACCCCAAACTCTCCTTCCTATCCAAGCTGCTCGGTACGCTGGTTTCATGTATCGATATCACTCCATGGGCCAGGTATCACCTACGTCCTCTCCAGTGGTTCCTCTTGCCATTCCAGAGGAAGAAGTCCAGCCACTCTCACCAACGGGTGCATCTCGACACGAGGGTTCGAAGATCCTTACAGTGGTGGGTTTCCCCAGCTCTGGCAAAGGGTTCCCTTTTTCTAGAACGATACCTTCTTACGGTGACGCCAGACGCCAGCTTGACTCACAATTGGCCCAGGGCCTATGGGAACCATCGGACCTGTGGGATGTCAACATCAATTTTCTGGAGTTGAAGGCGGTTTCCTTGGCCCTCCTCAGTTTCGCAGACTTGGTCAGGGGTCACCATGTCCTCGTTCGGACCGACAATGTCTCCACCCGGTCTCACATCAACAGACAGGGGGGGACACGGTCTCGGAGACTGATGAGGGAGTCGGACTCCCTGCTCAGGTGGGCGGAGGCCAATCTGGCTTCCCTGTCGGCAGAGCACATCTCGGGAGTGGAGAATGTGTGCGCGGACTGGCTGAGCCGGGAGACCTTGGACCCAGGGGAGTGGCAGCTGGATCCCGAAGTTTTTCTGGACATTGTTCAGAGGTTTGGGAGACCAGTCCTAGACCTGTTTGCTACTCAGAGCAACTCTCAGCTCACACGCTTCTTCTCCCGCTTCCCGACCCCAGGAGCGGAAGGGGTGAACGCTCTTCGACTTCAGTGGCCACAGGGACTTTGGTATGCATTTCCACCGATCTCCATCATTCCCAAGGTAATGCGAAAGATTCTGGAGCAGAGAGCGGAAGTGCTGTTGCTGGCCCCATACTGGCCTCGCCGCATTTGGTTCGCAGACCTGATGCAACTGTCAGTGTCGCCTCACTGGCGAATCCCAGACCACCGGATCTCCCTTTTCCAGGGCTCGATATCACATCCAGAGCCTCAGTGGTGGCAGCTGACCATGTGGCGATTGAGCGGGAACATCTAAAACGCCAAAATGTGCCAGACACAGTCATCGATACGATTCAGGCTGCCCGCAGGCCCTCAACAAGTAGGATTTATCAAGCGACTTGGGCCTCCTTTTGTAAGTTCTGTGAGGAACGAGAGGTGGAACTTCAGAAGGCCTCCCCTCTCATTGTTTTAAGCTTTCTGCAGGCAGGCCTGGAAAAAGGACTAGCACCAAACACCTTGCGCCGTCATGTGGCCGCATTATCCACGATAATAGGAGGAGACAGTTACCGCCCCCTCACCAGACATCCTTGGATCAGGGACTTCCTGAAAGGGGCCGCCAACATCAGGCCACCAACGATACATCGGTTCCCTTCCTGGGATTTGTCTTTGGTGTTACACGCTTTAACTGGTCCTCCATTCGAACCGTTTCGCCATGTACCACTAAGAATGTTGACTGTCAAGACTGCCTTCTTGGTGGCGATCACATCTGCCAGGAGGGTCTCTGAGATTGCAGCTTTCTCCACCAGGGAGGACCTGTGCAGGTTTCACCCTGATAGAGTGGTCTTAAGACTTGACCCAGCCTTTCTTCCAAAAATCAACTCTACTTTTCACAGGGCACAGGAAATAGTGCTACCAGACTTCTGTGCCCATGGGACTCATCCTTCAGAGCTGAGGTGGCATAAGCTCGATGTGAGAAGAGCCCTGAAAATTTATATCCGCAGGACTCAAGAGTTCAGGGCATCAGAGGCTTTGTTTGTGTTCTTTGCAACTAGGTCCTTGGGCACCAAAGTCTCTTCTCAAACCATTAGCCGCTGGTTGCCTGAGTGCATTGCAGAGGCTTACAAGACTAAGGGTTCCCCTGTACCACAGGGCATAACTGGACATTCTACTCGCAGTACGGCCACCACAGCGGCTTGGAGAACTCAGGCTTCGCTAGAAGACATTTGTAGGGCAGCCACTTGGGCGGCTCCGTCCACATTTGTCAGACATTATCGGATTGACTCCTTTGCTTCCGCGGAAGCAGCTTTTGGGAGGAGGGTATTGCAGCGGGTGTGTTCCTTTCCAGAGCCCCCGGTCCAGACTTCTCCCTCCCTTTGATTATATCTTGGGTATATCCCATCTTGGACTCTCCTTGCAAGTGCATTGGAGAAGGACCGTTGAACTTACCTGAACGGTCTTCTCGATGCACTGCAAGGAGAGTCCAAACCCGCCCAAATTCGGGACCGGGGCTACGGTTGGAAGGTTGTGTATGTTATTATTATCTTTCCTAGTTACCTTGAATGTTTCAATAAATTTGTTAGCTTTACTGCTCCTTCGTTTCTTTTAAGACTGGAGGGCTAAGGGGGCGGTGCCTGCCTAATATTTAAATTAAACTCAGTCCCAACCAATCAGACTGTAGAATTACCCATCTTGGACTCTCCTTGCAGTGCATCGAGAAGACCGTTCAGGTAAGTTCAACGGTCCTTCCCCCTCCAACTGGTACATCCCCCCTCCAACTGGTAGATTTATATGGTACAGTGTAAGAAACGCCAAACCTTTTAACCTTTGCATGTAACAAAACTGTTCCCAATTTAGGTTGCCTGTTCTTCTGTCTCCATAATAACGCTATATTAAACTGTGGTACAGGTAGTCCTTGATTAGTATCCATTAATTTAAAGACAGTTCAAAATTATGACAGTCTTGGAAAACGTGACTTATGAACCGTCCTCAAGGTTGCTAGATAGAATAGAAATAGAATAGAATTTTATTGGCCAAGTGTGATTGGATACAAGGAATTTGTCTTGGTGCGTATGCTCTCGGGGTACATAAAAGAAAAGATATGTTTGTCAAGAACGATAAAGTAGAATAGAATAGACTCGGGGCAGCATACAAGTCCAATAAATAAATAAATAAGTAATCTGTCCTGTCACCCCCTTGCCTGGCCCTCAAAGAAATCCAGTTTGACATCTGTGATCTAGTGCAGCGTTTCCCAACCGGTGTGCCGCGAGACACAGCCAGGTGTGCCGCTAAGCTCCTAGGGAAAAAGGAGAGCTTAAGGAGAGCCCTGCCCAGCTGGAGATTCCCTGGCAGCACCAGGTAGAAGCCGGCAATGCAGCACCCTTTTTCCAGTGCCGCGCAAGGAGCTGGGCGTTGGAGTTTGGGGTGGGGAGCGATGAAAGTGCGGAGGCCGGCGCCGCGGCTACCCCCACCCCCCAGTGCCTCCGTTCCCCTCGCCCCCCTGGCTTCTCGCCACTGACGCCCGCCCGCCCGCTCGATCTGCCCCTTTCTCCAGCTCCTCCGGCAAGCGCTCGGAGAAAACCTTCTCACAGCAGAGGTCGGAGAAGATTCTTTGGAACGTCGGGGGTGCGCGCGCGCGCGCGCCCTATCCCCCAGCCAGCCTACCCGGAAAAGCTTTGCCGGCCTCCGCAGAGAAGGAAGAGAGAGAACAAGAGAGAGAAAGAAAGGAAGAGAGAGAAAGAGATAGCAAGAGAGACAGAATGAGAGAGAGAGAGAAAGAAAGAGACAGCAAGAGGGGGGAAGGAGGGAGAGAGAAAGAGAGCCAAAGAGAGAGGAAGGAAGGAAGAGAGAAAGAAAGAGATAGCAAGAGAGACAGAATGAGAGAGAGAAAGAAAGGAAAGAAAGAAAGACAGCAAGAGGGGGGAAGGAGGGAGAGAGAAAGAGCAAAAGAGAGAGGAAGGAAGGGAGAAAGAAAGGGATGGAGAGAGAGAGAAAGAGGGAGGGAGAGAAAGAGGGAGGGAGAGAGAAATAGAGCGAAAGGGAGAAAGAGAGATTTTTTTTGTCCAAACTTTTTTGCGCCCCCCCCCCCCCCTCAATGTTCCCCAGGATTTTGAAAATGTGAATAATGTGCCACGGCTCAAAAAAGGTTGGGAAACACTGATCTAGTGGATTTTACTTATTTTCCGACTGCTTTGCTTGTCATCCACCCCTTCCTGCTGTTATGCTGCCTTTTTTAATGCTGCTACAGAAGCTTGCATCATCTCATTTGCTGATATGCAATTTGTACAAAGCACAAAGGAGTGCAGTGATTAGGAGGAGGAGGAGGAGGTGGTAGTGGTGTTTAGTAGTGCCTTCAGGAGTAACCAACTGTATTAAGGCATAAATATTGATTAACCATAGCACAGTTCAGCTTAGTTTAGGGCAGGGGTCTCCAACCTTGGGAACTTTAAGACTTGTGGACTTAACTCCCAGAATTCTTCAGCCAGCAAAGTTGACAGAGGAATTCTGGGAGTTGAAGTCCACAAGTCTTAAGGTTGCCAATGTTACAGACCCCTGGTTTAGGGTATAGTTCTTCATGAGCAATAGCTCAGAAGGAGGAAAAAAAACATTCACAGCTCTGGTGGAAAGTGTAAGATTGACACCGTGGTAAATTTTGTGCTGTGTGAGAAAGTTCCACTATGTAGGTTGCGTTGGACATCTGTTCTACCTCACAGTTTAAAGAATAAAAGTGGGGGCTCTTTTATAAAAAAACACTATTTCAAGCCTCCTAATGCTGCAGTATGTAGAAATGCTTTGCTATCTTTTCAACTTTCTACTCTTTTTCCTTCTCTGCCAAATTATAAATTGCTGAAAAAGCCAACCCAGTTTCTTGCCTGCAACTCTGCTAATGTCTCTCTTTGTATTGTTAAAAGCAAAGGTGGGGGCTGATTTCTCATAGCAGTGATTTTTTAAAAAATTCTTATTTTTATTTATTTATTAATTTATTAATTAGACTTCTATGCCGCCCTTCTTGAAGCGACTCAGAGCGGCGTACAGGATTGTAATACAAACAATATACAGTGGTACCTCTACCCAAGAACGCCTCTACTTACGAACTTTTCTAGATAAGAAGCGGGTGTTCAATATTTATTTTGCCTCTTCTCAAGAACCATTTTCCACTTACAAACCCGAGCCTCCAAAACTGTAACCGGAAAAGGCAGAGAGAAGCCTCTGTGGGGCCTCTCTAAGAATCTCCTGGGAGGAAAAAGGGCCGGAAAAGTTGGGGACAAGCCTCCGTGGGTCCTCTCTAGGAATCTCCTGGGAGGAAACAGGGCCAGAAAAGGCAGTGAGAAGCCTCCATGGGGCCTCTCTAGGAATCTCTAGGAGTCTTCGGAGAGGGGCGGCATACAAATCTAATAAATTATTATTATTATTATTATTATTATTATTATTATTATTATTATTATTAAACAGGGCCTCTACCCTCCCTGTGGTTTCCCCAATCACATGCATTATTTGCTTTTACATTGATTCCTATGGGAAAAACTGCTGCTTCTTACAAACCTTTCTACTTAAGAACCTGGTCATGGAGCTAATTACGTTTGTAAGTTATGTATGTGTAGAAATCTAATTATTTAAAAAAGAAACATACAAAATTAGCAAAAATACTAAAGAACCCATGCTCAGTCATCCACATTCATCCAAGTCAATCATTCACAACATCAGTTGGAGACATTCTCGTCGCTCATGGCCCCCATGCCCACCGGCAAAGATAGGTCTTCAGAGCTTTATGAAAGACCAGGTCTAGCTTCCCCCACTTGTAGACATAAAACATTCCTGACAGCTCTCAAGTAGAGAGGAAGATACCATGGCCTATAACACGCTTTGCATATAGAATCTCCAAATTCAGTTGTTGAGATCTCAAGCTGTTAGGATCTGGCAGTGCATTGATTTGAACGATCTCCCTCCATCCTAGGTCCCAGTGAGCCAGCCAGGCCTAGAAGATGGACAAACTACAGGTGAAACTTGAAAAATTAGAATATCATGCAAATGTTCATTTATTTCAGTAATGTAACTTAAAGGTGAAACTTGATATATGAGAGATATTCATAACATGCAAGGCAAGAGAGTTCAAGCCGTGATTTGTCGTAATTGTGAGGATTATGGGGTACAACTCATAAAACCCCCAAATCTCCCATCTCAGAAAATTAGAATATTCCATGTGATCAATAAAAAAAGGATTGTACAGAGAACAATACCGGATATACAGTATATTAATTTTCACCTTTCAAGTTACATTACTGAAATAAATGACCGTTTGCACGATGTTCTAATTTTTGAGTTTCACCTATATTTTCGGTCCTATTCTTTTTAATATGTTTGTGAGTGACATAGGGGAAGGTTTGGTAGGGAAGGTTTGCCTATTTGCCGATGACTCTAAAGCAGGGGTCCCCAAACTTGGCCACTTGAAGACTTGTAGACTTCAATTCCCAGAATTCTCCAGCCAGCTATGCTGGCTGGAGAATTCTGGGAGTTGAAGTCCACAAGTCTTCAAGTGGCCATGTTTGAGGACCTCTGCTCTAAAGTGTGCAATAGGGTTGATATTCCTGGAGGCGTCTGTAATATGGTAAATGATTTGGCTTTACTAGATGAATGGTCAAAGCAATGGAAACTATAGTTTAATGTTTGCAAATGTAAAATAATGCACTTGGGGAAAAGGAATCCTCAATCTGAGTATTGAATTGGCAGTTCTGTGTTAGCAAAAACTTCAGAAGAGAAGGATTTAGGGGTAGTGATTTCTGAAAGTCTCAAAATGGGTGAACAGTGCAGTCAGGCGGTAGGGAAAGCAAGTAGGATGCTTGGCTGCATAGCTAGAGGTATAACAAGCAGGAAGAGGGAGATTATGATCCCGCTATATAGAGTGCTGGTGAGACCACATTTGGAATACTGTGTTCAGTTCTGGAGATATCACCTACAAAAAGATATTGACAAAATTGAACGAGTCCAAAGACGGGCTATAAGAATGGTGGAAGGTCTTAAGCATAAAACGTATCAGGAAAGACTTAATGAAGTCAATCTGTATACTGTAGTCTGAAGGACAGAAGGAAAAGGGGGGACATGATCGAAACATTTAAATATGTTAAAGGGTTAAATAAGGTCCAGGGGGGAAGTGTTTTTAATAGGAAAGTGAACACAAGAACAAGGGGACACAATCTGAAGTTAGTTGGGGGAAAGATCAAAAGCAACATGAGAAAATATTATTTTACTGAAAGAGTAGTAGATCCTTGGAACAAACTTCCAGCAGACGTGGTTGGTAAATCCACAGTAACTGAATTTAAACATGCCTGGGATAAACATATATCCATCCTAAGATAAAATACAGAAAATAGTATAAGGGCAGACTAGATGGATCATGAGGTCTTTTTCTGCCGTCAGACTTCTATGTTTCTATGTAGAATAGAATAGAATTCTTTATTGGCCAAGTGTGATTGGACACACAAGGAATTTGTCTTGGTGCACATGCTCTCAGCGTACATAAAACAAAATATACATTTGTCAAGAATCCTGTGGTACAACACTAAATGATTGTCATAGGGGTCAAATAAGCAATGAAGAAACAGTATTAATAAAAAAAATCTTAGGATACAAGCAACAAGTTACAGTCACACAGTCCTAAGTGGAAGGAAATGGTGATAGGAATGATGAGAAAATACTAGTAGAAATGGAAGTGCAGACTTAGTAAAAATTTGAGAGCTTTTCACCAAGGCAATCTTCGTGGGCACAATCTTGGAATGAGATAATGTCATGGATTCTACAGGAAACAGGCACCCTGTATTGCTGGATTTCCAAATGGGGAAGAGGAATACATAAGGATGGAGAGGTTTGGAGAAGACTTGGATTTAGAAGACCATGGATTTGCCAGGAAGCTATTGGTCTGTTGTTTCTAGGATGTGGCTGAAATGAACTTTCTCCATAGGATGGTTTCTCCTCCCTACACTGGGCAGATGCTGAGTTTAACTTTTTGGCTCTTCCTCGTTCTCTAAAAAGTTCTCTAAAGAAAACTCTTTATTGAGCAAGTAATGAACTTTGTGGAATTTTGACGCATCTCCTTTTGCAATAAGCAAGGAAAGAGATTGGAGGAAGAATAGCTGAGCATCAGGCCGTATCTTGTACAAACAGATGGTGCTTAAAAGCAAAAAATTGACTTTCAAGTGAAGTTTAGATTCCCCCCCCCCTCCCATTTCTTCTTTTTCAAAGTAATTTTGGCAGGCTGCTTCCATTACGTTAAGTGACTGAACCAATGTTTGAAGGCATCCTATTTAGTAACCTCAATCTAAAAATGCATTTTTTCCCCCCTTGAAGTGAAATAGTAGCTGGAGCTTTATACTTTGTCCTCCCTTTTCCATTGAAATGTAGCACCAAAGTAATGTTAATTCCCCCTTTATGAGAGGGATGACACACTTTTTGTCTGGCTGAAATCATTAGTTAAATTGCTGTGATGTCCTCAAAAGTTCCTCCAGTTCCAGCTTCAGGGGACGAAAGATCATAATAAAATATTGGTACAAAGGAGAGAGGCAAGAAAGTCATCCTCCTACAAAGGGAAACAGGATTTTGAAAATTTTAAGCTATAAGGTATTAATCACAATTAATACAAACCAGCTGCTGCTGGTATTTACAACTTGCAATCCTGGGCACAGTAAATTATCTGTGTGCTCAAGCTTTGGTGGCCTGTGCCCATATGTGAAGATCCTATTGTAGTCAGTCCTCCCATAAACAGACTGTCATTTTGTACCTGGCCAGCCAAGAAATCCTATTTAAAAATATGAAAATGAAATTTAAAAAATGTTTATCATTAAGGAATTTGAATGTCATATTGCTTAGCTTTATCATTTGGGGGACGGGGTGCTGGGCATCTTTCCAATAAATAAATAAATGGGCTTCAGCTGCTTACATCATACCTATATTTTTTTAGATGCCACACGAATCCCAGCGACCGGTTAGGTCCCACAAAGTCGATCTTCTCCGGGTCCCGTCAACTAAACAATATCGTCTGGCGGGACCCAGGGGAAGAGCCTTCTCTGTGGCAGCCCCGACCCTCTGGAAACAGCTCCCCCTGGAGATCAGAATTGCCCCCACCCTCCTTTCCTTTTGTAAGCTCCTTAAAACCCACCTCTGTCGTCAGGCTTCGGGAAACTGAACTACCCTTTCCCCCCTAGGCCTATACAATTTATGCATGGTATGTTGTGTGTATGTTTGATTTTAAGTAAGGGTTTTTAATTATTTTAAACATTAGATTCGTTATATGCTGTTTACTACTGTTGTTAGCCACCCCGAGTCTACAGAGAGGGGCGACATACAAATCAAATCAAATAAATAAATAATATGAAAAGAAAAGAAGGGAGGGGAAGGAGGAGAGAAAGAGTGAAGGAAGGGAGGGAAGAAAGAAGAAAATAAAGAAAAAGGAAGGAAGGGAAAGAAAGAGAAAGAAAGAAAGAAAGAAAGAAAGAAAGAAAGAAAGAGTGCTTCTGGGAAGACATGAACACTGAACCTATCCTTTTTTTTTCTTTCTAGAGCATCGTTCAGGCGACATTCATTGGTCATGATTGGGGTGGTGTCACAGTGTGGAACATGGCTCTCTTTTACCCAGAGCGGGTTAAGTAAGTTAATTTATCTTTGACAATATATGTAATATATATGATAGTTGGATCAAACACCAAGCAGTGCTCATCATCTGGAATTGTGAGCAGAAGTACAGTACATAATTCAGTGCTATGTCTTACAGTATATAGTACATTCTTATCCTTAACAAAATTAAATATGTGGGTAGATTATCTTTAGTGGCTACCGTTCACCCTTTTTCTTATCAAATTCCATTTTTATTTATTTCTAAATTTAATTAGAAGAATACAGGAAAATGTCATAACTTTCCTGTTAATGACTGGTCAGATTTTACCTTCCTTTTCCTTTATCTGTTACTTTGTGAGCCATTTTCATTTTGTCATTATTCATCTATTCATCTGTCTAAATAATACATTTCTAGTCATCTTGGTTTGACTCTCAGTCATTGTATTTTTTTAAATTCCATTTCATTGTTGATGACTATCCAAGTTGTTTGTTTGTTTGTTTATGTACTTATTTATTTATTTGTTTGTTTGTTTGTTTATTGGATTTGTGTGCTGTCCCTCTCCGCGGGCTCGGGGGCAGCTCACAACACATCATAGAAAACAGTATACAATATAAATTAATAAAATTCAATTAATATAATTAACTACTCTAAAACCCATTCTAAAAACCCCCGAACATGGGCAGTGTGAATCTCCAGGGGGGATGGATAGGTAGGTAGGTAGCAGGGGTGGGCTACTGCCCAGATGGGGGGAACACAGTGCGGTAGTGAAAATGGAGCTCCATCCCAGAGCATCCAATTTTCACTGAAAGATGTTGAAAGAAAATGCAGGGTGTCCTGCATAAGCCACGCCCACAGTGTGGTAGTAAAATTTTTTGTAGCCCTTCACTGGTAGGTAGGTAGGTAGGTAGGTAGGTAAGTCAGATAGATAGATAGATAGATAGATAGATAGATAGATAGATAGATAGATAGATAGAATGAATAAATTTCACCCCTGACTTGAACCTGTGACTTTCTTCTTAGCCTAGTTTTTAAAATCACTGTCCATATTGACTCTCTCTATGTGCCTTTAGAACTTTATATTTGTATCACACACCCTCCTATGTTCAGTTAATATTTTGCCTTGCTGTCATACTCTGTCAGTAACATGACTGTATGGAAGTTTTAATGCACCAACCCCTGCCTTTCCCAGCCTGGCGGCTCCAGATGTCCTTGCGCCATAATTCTCAGAATATCATTCTGCACAACTGAAAGTCATTGAGTTAGGAAGCACTATATTAACATATGTTCTGTCACTACTCCTGTCTCAAATAGTTCTCTGGATACACTACAGAAAGTGATAATTCTTCAATACTGTAGCTAGTATTGGTTGTTTTTATCTATCTATCTATCTATCTATCTATCTAATTATCTGTCAAACAAGTATAGTATTATAGTATGTATTAACATAACGTAACATAAGTAGAATGTAGTAATAGAAAGGATAATAAGACAGTAGGACAGGGACAGTAGGCACAAAAGTGCACTTATGCACGCCCCCTTACAGACCTCTTACAAAAGGAGAGAGGTCGATTGTAGATAATGTAAGGTTGAAGATTTTGGGGTTGCAGGAAGCAACCGAAATCGTATTTTCTTCAGTTTAGTTTGGAGCAATTTACATTCAGTTTGTATCTATTACGTGTTCTTCTGTTCTTGTTGTTAAAGGTGAAGTTTGATGTAAGTTCGATGTTTAATGTAAGACAGTTAACTCTATTTAATGCACCAAAGACACTTTTTAAATCAATTGTTTGTTTTTTGTTGTATCATTAGGCATAGAGGCAGGGGGGGAAATACTCCCAGTTGGCTCATGCCTATCAGTCATTGAAGAGGCGGTTACGAAGGGAGCGTGAGGCTCCGCCCACCCACCCGGACACCGCCATTTTGTTTCTTTTAGCCTCTGTGCATGCTCAGAGGGTACAAGAACCCAAATGCAGCATCTGGGCCGGTTGGCCAGAGCCTCACGCTCCCTTTGCAACCTGGAGCATTTCACGCCTGCATAGAGGGCTGTTTCTCTTCACTTTGTTAGAAAACCCTCCCCTCACTTTTCATGCCCTCTTCCTGACATCTTGCTGTTGTTCTAGGGCAGTGGCTGGAATAAATACACCCTACTCACCTTCAAAGGCTGGAGTGGATATTGTGAAAAAGATGGAAGCCATTCCTATTTTCGATTATCAGTTCTACTTCCAAGAGCCAGTGAGTACTATAATAAGACACACATTTGTACTGCGAAGGTGGAAGAATGGGGCTATGCTGGAATCCAAATGGGGACATACGTAGTGAATCACGTACATCTTCCTTTATATTAAATGATGAGATAAGAAGGAACTTCTAGACCAGTGATGATGAATCTATGGCACGCGTGTCACAGGTGGCATGCCGAGCTATATCTGAGGGCATGCGAAGTGTTTAATCCTCAGTGGCAAAACTGTGGAATTACAAGTCATCCAAGGAGTTCAATGGTCAAGTGCAATTTGAATTTGGATTTCCCCAATCACAGCCCAAAACAGTAGGACAGTTATATACTGTCCTACTCCTCCACTATATTGGTTTACAAAAGAAAACACGGTGAACATGAATGCAGAGTGTGATCCTTAGAATAGAATAGAATAGAATAGAATTTCATTGGCCAAGTGTGATTGGACACACAAGGAATTTGTCTTGGTGCATATGCTCTCAGCGTATATAAAATAAAATATACATTTGTCAAGAATCATGTGGTACAACACTTAATGATTGTCATAGGGGTCAAATAAGCAATGAAGAAGCAATATTAATAAAAATCTTAGGATATAAGCAACAAGTTACAGTCATAAAGTCAACATGGGAGGAAATGGGTGATAGCAATGATGAGAAAAACTAGTAGAATAGAAGTGCAGATTTAGTAGAAAGTCTGACAGTGTTGATGGAATTATTTGTTTAGTAGAATGTTCGGAAAAGAACTGTTCTTGTGTCTAGTTGTCTTGGTGTGCAGTGCTAACTGCACACCAAGAGCTAACCACATAGAGCTAACCACAGCCAAGGGAAAACCTAACATCCTGGAGAAGAACAATCTAAACCAGTGTTTCTCAACCCTGGCAATTTTAAGATTCATCTCCCAGAATTCCCCAGCCATCCATATTGAAAACCAGTCTAAGTCTTCGCTTGCATCCTACAGTCACATCTCATCAGCAATTCAGCTTGCAGAGCTAGGAAGAAATACTGCGGAGGCTGAGCCGCTGAATCATAGCCCCACTAGGCTACAGAATAATCTAATTTAGCTTTGCAAGAGAAGCCCATTAGTCAAAGATCAGAGAATGACGATATGGCTGCATTCAGGCAATTGAAAATTCGAGCCGACTGTTCTCTCGTCCCAAAGAGACGAGGGGCTACAAATTTGTTCCTGACAGACTCTATTTATTGGAAAATCTGATTGGCTTTTTTTCCCCTTTGCTTCTTTTAAAATATACTAAACATTTGTTTTAAAAGCCCATTGTCTAAAGTGGAGGATTGGGGACAATGGGCAAACAGTGTTCTGAATAGCATTCCACAAGCATATATAATAATTTTTATGCATAACCAAATAACAAAGTTCAGATACTGTTTTAAATATTGGTATAAAATAAAAGTTTAACAAATAAAATAAATGGATTTTTAAAATGATTTATTGATAAATATTGTATATAGTAAAACATTTTAAAACTCCAAACTCATTACCTTCTTAGGAAATAACTTATTTTTATAGCCATGGTTAAAAAAATTGACTGTCACCACTGTAATTTTAGGATTTTTATCTGATAGTTAAATTTAACTAAATTCAGAAATGCATCCTCTTGGTCTTGATTTTAAAATACTTCAGATAAATATCGTGCTGAAAAAGTCCAACGAAATATGAGCCACAGTTTCAAAGCCAATATCATTACAGGGACAATATCTTTGAGAGATGGGAAACTTTTGAAATCTGCTATATAATATATTTGATGGTCACACATTTAGTCTGATTTTTCAAAAGGATTTTTTTTCCATTTCCTGTTAGGTAGCAATAGCAGTTAGACCTATATACCGCTTTCCAGCCCTCTCTAAACAGTTTACCATATCAGCATATCGCCCCCAACAATCTGGGGCTTTATTTTACCAACTTTGGAAGCATGGAAGGCTGTGTCAAGCTTGACCCAGTCAGAATCGAACCCCTGAGAGTCAGCAGAATTAGCCTGTAGTACCGCACTCCAATCACCGCACCACACAGCTCTGTAAACTACTGAGATAGAAATGGCTGAAAAGCATCATTGAAATTTATTCCAAAGGTCAGGAGTAAAGCCAGAGATTTGATTAGTAAAACATGTATAGGTTTTGCCTAGGTCAGTGATGGTGAATATTTTTTTCCTCGGGTGCCAATACTGATGGACCCAGTAAGTTCGTGTTTCACCCTCCCCAGGCTCCAAAGCTTCCCTGGAGCCAGGGGAGGGGAAAAATAGAGCGTGCGCAAGTTCCCAAACCCAAAATTCAATGCCTGGGGAGGACGAAAACAGCTTCCCTCGCTCCCTGGAGGCCGGAAACGGTCCACCAACTTCTGGTGGACCCGGTAAGCTCGTGTTTCACCCTCCCCAGGCTCCAAAGCTTCCCTGGAGCCAGGGGAGGTGGAAAATGCCCTTCCCCATCCCCCTGGAGGCCAAAAACGCCCTCCCAGGGCTTCCATGTGAGTCAAAAATCAGTTGGCCGGCACACACAAGCACGTTGGAGCTGAGCTAGGGCAACAGCTTGCACGCCAGCAGATATGGCTCTGCATGCCACTTGTGGCACCCTTGCCGGTGTGGAGTAGAGGTTTCAATAGCCTTTAGTATTCAGACTTACTGAATATATGGCTTCATAGTGCTTTAAGACAGGGTTCTCTAAATGGTTTTCAGAGTTAGCATGTTGCCCCTAATGGTCTGGATCTTCATTTTGCCATTCTTGGAAGGATGGAAGGCTGAGTCCATCTTGAATTGAACTTCTGGCTGCGGGCAGAGTTAGCCTGCAATACTGCATTCTTAACCATTGTACCACCAGGGCTCCAAATATTCCAAAAAAGAAAATAAAGTGACTGTGAAACGTTCCCCTCTCTTGGATAGAGAGAAACATGTGTTCATAAATGTGACATTCTTCTTTTCTAGGTCCAAATTACATATTTTTAGAAACGACATGAAAATTTGAGCAAACTTCTGAATCACTTACAAAGGGCAAAATTCTATCAAGAATGGAAAACAATGAAGTCTTTCTTTATGATTAAAGAAATTGTCAGGAGGCTAATAAAATAAAACTTCAGAAAGGCTTTATGGAGATATTTGTATCTCAAAATTGCACATTTTTCTTCTTTGTTTCCTTTTCTCTTTTATTACATTAGGTCAAATGAAATCAACAAAGGCGCCCAGTTGCCAAAAGCTGCCTTTTTTCTCAGATGGCAGCTGCATAAAAGTGAAGAAAGCTGAGAAGGGCCTTCCAAAGTTTTGTGCTAGCTACAGAAACAGCCCTGAACTTTAAATGGGGCAAGGGACAGGAGAGACATTTGTCAGTGTATAATGGTTTATGAATTGGGATAGACATAGTAACAGGTCAGCCATTGGGGACTGTTGGGTGACCCAGATAGCTCGAAGCCTGGGCATGGTTCACTGAACTCTTTGTGCATGTGCGTGTGTGCATGTGTGTATACACGGCTTTGGACCAGGCTACGTACGGGACAATCTCCTGCCTCACGTATCCCAGCAGCCGGTCAGATCCCCCAGAGTCGGCCTTCTTCAGGTTCTGTCAGCCAAGCAAAGTTGACTGGTGGGGCCAGGGGAAGGGCCTTCTCTGTAGTGGCTCCGGTCCTTTGGAACCAACTCGTCCTGGACATTCGCACCCCTCCCCACTCTCCTGGCTTTTCAAAAGGTTTTAAAAACGTACCTTTGCTGACAAGCCTGGGGCCATTGAGCGTTGATACTCTGCTCTGGCTAACAGTATGATTGTGGTTGGAATGAATTAGGTTGAATGGTTTTAAATTGCTTGAGTTTTAGTTTTTAGGTTTATATTTGAATTTTTTAATAAGTCTGTAAGCCACCCTGAGTCCCATGGAGAAGGGTAGTTTAGAAATCTAGGTAGGTAGGTAGGTAGGTAGGTAGATAGATAGATAGATAGATAGATAGATAGATAGATAGATAGATAGATAGATAGATAGATAGATAAGGGTAGGGTAGGGTAGGGTTGGGTTGGGTTGGGTTGGGTTGGGTTGGGCTGGGCTGGGCTGGGCTGGGCTGGGCTGGGTTTGTTTCTCTGTCTACTCACCCTATAGTATACCCAAATATGGGAGGGAGCATACTGCTTCCTTTTTGCCTCTCGGCCCCTCCAAGGGCCCTGTCCAAGCAATTTTTATAGCTGACAAACTATATTCTATATGTATCTGATGAGCAAAATAAGCTTGAAATAGATCTATACTAGTCTCCCTTCCTTTTCATTATCAGCAAAAATATGTTACATGTGTATGTGTGCGCGTGCAAACGCTTCTGTGATTATATAGCCTCTATATTATCTTGCTTCTGTGAATATTACTTCTGTGCTTCTGGATTCTGCCACACGGTATTGTATATAAAGAAGTTTCTAATATATAATTGAATCCTGCTAAAGTTCATTTACTTGTCTGCTACTCGGATGTGCTGCAAACTCTGACAGAATTGATGTAGATAACTTTAGATCCATTTGAAGAGGGAAAAATGCAGGAAAATAAAAAGATTCCAAGTCACACACCTATGCTCCCCATACATGCGCACAACCCCCTCTGCGCATACGCACAGGCCTCACTGAAGCCAGGGATGGTTAAAAAAAAAATGGGCAAACCAGAAGTTTGGAAAAACGGACTTCCACTTTGCCCGTTGTGCTGTTTTGCACTCTGGAGGCTTCCTGAAGCCCCGGAGTGCAAAAAACAGCACAACAGGCAAACTGGAAGTCCATTTTTTCAAACTTCCGGTTTGCCCTTTGGGTCATTTTTTGCATTCCGGGACTTCAAGGAAGCTTCCCTGAAGCCTCCGGAGGATGAAATGGCCTTCCCCAAAGCCGAAAATCATCTGGCCAATACACACATGCACGCTGGAGCTGACATGGGACAATGCCTCACGTGCACACACGCCATAGGTTGGCCATCACTGTCCTGGGCTGTGGCATGGTGTCTCTTCTTTCTGAGGTCTTAATAGATGCCTTCTCCTTACTTTGACTATTTGTTTTATGTTCAGCTGGGCTCTCTGATAGGAGCCTCCCGAAAATTTAAGGGTGTAAATTTCAGACACACACACGTTTGAAAATTCAAAACAATGTTCTTTATCACAAAATTCAAAATAAACAAAGCACTCTTTTTGTATTGCAAAGAGCACTGTTCCCAAAACAACCGGGTAGTCTGTACAATTTCCTTTAAGCAGTCATTAAGTACTTAGCTAGCAGCTGTGAAGAAACTTCACACCCCTTCTTCTTCCAACGAAGTGAGACACACACACACACACGTTGCTCTGCTTTGGTTTCAAAGGCGTGAAAAAGCAACAAAGTCCAGCAACACAAGATTCCTGATGAACTCCGATCAGATATTCTTCCACAACGGCCAAACCCACATGCTGCTATTTATAGCAGCAGCCCTAATTACTGGAGCCCCACCCAAACACAGGTGGCCTTCCTTATTTCCTGTAATATGTTCTTACTTGGTCTCTTCTACACATAATTCTGCGCTTGCGTGGGTCCAAAATGTCATCATCATCTGAATCAACAGAAGATAAGGGAGAGTGACTGCCTGGGCTATGTGCCAAGCCCTTCTCTGCCGAGTCACTCCCACCTTCTTCTTCGTCTGAGGAAACTAAACTCTGATCTGATTCTGTCGGCAATAACACAGGCCTGTGACATGTTGAATTTTCCCCTGCATCCACCTCCCCATTCCCTGGGGCAGGAGCTGGGCCAGAGCCAACCACAACATTTTATAGGTTTATTTCTTTATTGCCTAGTGTTTATATACTGCTAAATTATGAAAACTCTACTTGGCTCATAGACATAATAAACAAAAAAGCAATTTAGTTCCTGTCATAGCGCATAGATTGTAACTAACAGCAGACAAAGTTTTCTGAATGTAGGCGCTTATGTATCCAACTATGCCGGACAACTGCTAGACTTAAGGTTTGTAGAAACACCAGAAAGGACTATTTTTTTAAAAAAAAATCACTATTGACCTCACCCGATTCCTAAGAGGTCAGTAAGGGGCGCGCATAAGTGCGCCAGCGTGCCTACTGTCCCCTGTCCTAAGTTGCTCTCTTACTAGTACCAATATCATGTATATAAATGTCAGGTATCATGTATATAATGTACATGTATCATATACACCAATATCAATATCATATAAACCAATATCATGTATATAATGTACATGTATCATGTACACTACCAATACCTACTTGACAATAAAATGAAATGAAATGTAATAAAATCTTCTCAAAAGAGTTTAGTGACAACTGGAGGATGCTCACAGGCTAATTGGGGAGATGAAAGGAATAGAACTGTATTTCCTGAAAAAGGGAATGGCTGAAGAGTAACATTGTTTTTAATGATTGCACCCATGGTATTTCACTTAATGGTGAAGTTTTCAGGGACGGGATCAAGTTGGTAGGAAGTAGGAGAATATAAGGTGTGTCAGGATCTCTATAGATTAGTTTTTCTCAACCTTGACAACTTTTAACATGTATGGAGTTCAACTCCCAGAATATGCTAGTGTGTCTGTCTGGAGTAGGGGTAGACAAAGTTGGCTCTTCTATGATTTGTGGACTTCCACTCCCAGAATTCCTGAGCCAATCATGCTAGCTCAGGGACCAATTAGGTCCCACAGAGTTGGGATTAGGTCCCACAGAGTTGACTTTCTCCGGGTCCCGTCGACTAAACAATGTCGTTTGGCGGGTCCCAGGGGAAGAGTCTTCTCTGTGGCGGCCCCGACTCTCTGGAACCAGCTCCCCCCGGAGATTAGAACTGCCCCCACCCTCCTTGCCTTTCGTAAACTCCTTAAAACCCACCTTTGCCGCCAGGCATGGGGGAATTGAGATATCTCCCCCGGGCCTATACAATTTATGTATGGTATGTCTGTGTGTATGTCTGCTTAATAACGAGGTTTTTTAAAATGTTTTTAAATTATTAGATTTGTCATGAATTGTTTTATTGCTGTTGTGAGCCGCCCCGAGTCTACGGAGAGGGGCAGCATACAAATCTAATAAATAAATAAATAAATAAATTCTGGGGGTTGAAGTCCACATGCCATAGAAGAGCCAACTTTGCCTACCCCTGGTCTGAAGAATTCTAAGAGTTGAAATCCGCATGTTTTAAAGTCACCAAAGCTATGTCTAATAGCAGGCAGGGCAGTAACCGAGGCTTGACTCGTAACTGGGTTCAGTCATATTCATTAAACACAACAGAGAACAACTCACGGATAACATCTGACGTAAAACAGATCCTGACCGCTCTTTAAATAGGCGGCTGTCCATCGGAGCAACCAATCACCATTGACCAATGATTCCGCTCTTAGAGCGTCCTCTAAAGCAGCGTTTCCCAACCTTGGCAACTTGAAGACATTTGGACTTCAACTCCCAGAATTCCCAAGCCAGCTGGTTGGGGAATTCTGGGAGTTGAAGTCCAAATGTCTTCAAGTTGCCAAGGTTGGGAAACACTACTCTAAAGGAACATGGAACACTGCAACCAATATTGAGAAACATTGTCTTAGATAGTGGATGCTGGGTGCTGGGGACTATTCAACTCCTTCCACACCTTCAATGAGCAATTCAAATAACCTATTTTTATTTTTTTGCTACTGTAGGGAGTTGCAGAAGCCGAACTGGAGAAAGATCTAGTCCGAGCTCTGAAGATTGTGATCCGATCTAGCGGGAAGGAGGTCAGTCCTTTTGCATGGATGGTTTTGTCCCAAAGGGAAAAGGAGGGATTTCATATGATATTGGATCCTTAAAGTCAGTAAAGAAGTACATTTGGAAGTGATGTTTTGGCTTAGCTTAGCACAAGTATAGCCAGAAATACATTTTTCAGTTGTCCAGCACAGGAATAAGGAAGAGCAACCTAGAATGCTTGATGTATTTCTGGTTAAGAGAACATTGAAGGTATTGGTTTCTTCATTTTGAAAATAATCAAAATGCTTTATTCTTTAAATTAATCTTCAGAATAAAATGGTAAACCAAGTTTTGATTTTTAAACAAAACCAGAATTTGCACAGTTTGGGGAAGTGAAAACAGATATCTATCTTAGCATATGTGGGGTGTCATCATGTGTCTTTATCTCCCAACAGATGACTTAGACCAGTGGTTCTCAACCTTTCCAATGCCACGACCCCTTAATACAGTTTCTCATGTTGTGGTGACCCCCAACCATAAGTCTAGCACCCATTCTCCCAACAAATCTTTAAGCTGATTGGCAGGAAGGTCAGAGGGACACCCCCACTGTAAACACCTGATTGGTCGGATTGTAAAAATACGTTCCAAGGTGCCAGAATAGAAGCTTTAGTTCCTAACACGATGGGAAATTTGTCTTTTCCCGTGGTCTTAGGCGACCCCTGTGAAATGGCCATTCGACCCCCAAAGGGTTCCCGACCCCCAGTTTGAGAATCACTGACTTAGACTAACTTGTCAATGAAATCAAGTTGGATATGCCCTCTGGAATTAGCTCCCCCCAGAGATTCGCACTGCCCCCACCCTCCTTGCCTTCCGAAAGAGCTTAAAAACTCATCTTTGCCGCCAGGCTTGGGACTTTTACATCTTTCCCCTGACCATTGAATGCTTAAGTATGATTGCTGAATGATTGCTTTTCTTTTAATTGTTTTTAAATATAGCATTAATTGGATTTATATTATCGTTCTGTTTTTTATATATGAGTCCTCGGAGAGGGGCAGCATACAAATCCAATTAAATAAATAAATAAATAACTTTATTGTCACTTTGAATGTACAGTAGTCCCTCACCTATCGCTGGTGTTACGTTCCAGACCTGGCCGCGATAGGTGAAATCCGCGATGGGGAATTTATCGACTGATAGTACTTATTTAAGTATTTATATTGTAATTGTTTGGTAAGTTTTCATTGTTTTAAGTGTTTATAAACCCTTCCCACACAGTATTTATTTTAGATACAGTACAGTGGTACCTCGAGATACGAGTTTAATTCGTTCCGGACCTGGGCTCTTAAGTCGAGCAGCTCGTATCTCGAACGACTTTTCCCCATAGGAATTAATGTAAATAATTTTAATTGGTTCCAGCCCTCAAAAAACTCACAAAGTTAGTCTAAATTATGCAGAAAGACATGTTTTTAATGAAGAAATGTACATGTACATATAAATGAATAATGAAGTTTCTTTCACTTAACTTGTAAACTTTCTTAAACTTTTAAATTTACATATGTTCAACTTCTCTGCCACCCAATCCTGTAGGACAGAGGTCCCCAACCCTTTTTGCACCAGGGACCGGCTTTAAGCGATCAAGAGAGGAATGGGTGAATGAATGGACGGAGGGTGGGAAGGAAGGAAGGAAAGAGGGAAGGGACAGGAACAGAGGAAGGAAGCAAGGAAATTTATGAAAGGGGAGAGTAAGAGAGGAATGAGTGAAGGGAGGGAGGGAGGGAAGAAGGTGGGAAGGAGAAAGAAAAGAAGAAATAGAGGAAGGGAAGGTAAAAGAGAGAAAGAAAAAGAGCAAGAAAGAAAGAAAGAAAGAAAGAAAGAAAGAAAGAAAGAAAGAAAGAAAGGGGGAAGGGACAGGAACAGAGGAAGGAAGCAAGGAAACTTATGAAAGGGGAGAGTAAGAGAGGAATGAGTGAAAGGAGGGAGGGAGGGAGGGAAGAAGGTGGGAAGGAGAAAGAAAAGAAGAAATAGAGGAAGGGAAGGTAAAAGAGAGAAAGAAAAAGAGCAAGAAAGAAAGCTGCAAGCACCCCCCCGAGCCCCCCAGGCCGGCTGCAACCTTTTAAAACACGCGCGCCGCTTCGCAGCTGTCTCCTGAAGCCGAACGCGGAAGTTAGCGTTTGGCTTCAGGAGACAGCTCCTTGGCGCTTGTATCTCAAATTTGGGCTTGTAAGTAGAACAAAAATATCTCTCCCCTCCCAGCTCTTATCTCGAGTTGCTCTTAAGTAGAGCAGCTCTTATGTCGGGGTTCCACTGTATTTAAATACAGTATTTACAATTTTAGATATTTTTTTTTTAAAAAAACCTGCCGATCGAGTTCGGCGGGCTGTTTAAATCTGCCGATCGACTTCCTCAGAAACCCGCGATGAAGTGAAGCCACAGTAGGTGAAGCGCAGTATAGCGAGGGACTACTGTACACTAATCGGCATACATTAAAGTGACATTGGGTTGCATACAGCTCTCAAAGGGTCACCACTACCAATATAGACTACATAAACATGACTTAATAAATAAATATTATGCATATGCCCTCATGTATTATATGACACAGAAAAACAACATAGTCTAATTCAGTTGTGTACGTATACATGGCAAGATCTTACAAGTTTACCAGCCAGTTGGCATAGTAAACAAAGCTGTTATAGAATCTGGTGGGCCTGCTAGGAATATTTCAAAACCTCCTCCCAGAGGGGAGCAACAAAAACAGACAGAAAAGTAGGTGTCTGGGGTCTCTAGCAATGCTTTTTGCTCTAAGCACATAGCTCTTATAAGCAGTATCCTGAATAACAGGAAGTGAGCTTCCTATCATCTTAGTTATGACCTATAAAGCCCTACATTGCATCAGACCAGAATACCTCCGGGACTGCCTGCTGCCATAGGAATCCCAGCGACTGATTAGGTCCCACAGAGTTGACCTTCTCCGAGTCCTGTTGACAAAACAATGCCATCTGGCGGGATCTAGGGAAAGAGCCTTCTCTGTGGCAACCCCGACCCTCTGGAATCAACTCCCCCCGGAGATTAGGACTGCCCCCCACCCTCCCTGCCTTTTGTAAACTTTTTAAAACCCATCTATGTCACCAGGTATGGAGGAATTGATATATCCTTAGCTGCCTTGATTTTATGTATGGTGTGTTTGGGTTGTATGATTGTTTTTTAAGAAGGGTTTTTAAAACTGTTTTAATATTGGATTTGTATATGATCTTCTTACTTGTGAGCCGCTCCGAGTCCTCGGAGAGGGGCGGCATACAAATCTAATAAATAATAATGATAATAATAATAATAATAATTATTATTATTATTATTACTACTACTACTACTACTACTACTACTACTACTACTACTACTACTACTATTGACTGTCCTTACCACTCTCTGTATGGACTTTCTATCTGGGGCACTGCTGCCACCAAACCAAACAATGATGCAGTATGTTAAAACACTTTCAATTCTGCCTCTGTAAAAAGTGGCCAGGACAGAAGGAGAAAGATAATACTGCAGAAGTGAGCTCAAAAGAATTTGAGATAAAGTTTAGTGCTACTTGACGCCTAACACTGCGTGAATTACACTGATTTGATTTTAACTTGCACAATACAGTGTTCCCTCGATTTTCGTTCCGAGACCGCCCGCGATAGTCGAATTTCCGCAAAGTAGAGATGCGGAAGTAAATACATTATTTTTGGCTATGAACAGTATCCCTTAACACTTTAAGCCTTCCCTTAACACTTTAAACCCCTAAATTACAATTTCCCATTCCCTTAGCAACCATTTAGATTATTACTCACCATGTTTATTTATTAAAGTTTATTTAAAAAATGTTTTTTAAAGGCAGACGAAAGTTTGGCAATGACATATGACGTCATCGGGCGGGAAAAAACGTGGTATAGGGGGAAAAACTGTGAAATATTTTTTAATTAATATTTTTGAAAAACCATGGTATAAACGCTTCGGAAAGTTCGAACCCGCGAAAATCGAGGGAACACTGTATTACACCAAATGCAAAATTAAGGACTTCCTAGATTAAAATCAGTTTAACCACTGAAATTAAAAACTGGCTCAATGTTTCTTCATCGCTCAGTTATCAGCTTTCTCTGATCTGCCCAAAGATTTCTCAATTTTGCCACATTTTATTCATTTCATTCAAAACGTTTTCCTTACAGGATAAAATTGAAGGACATTCTGTTTCTACAGCTGGAGTTAGGAAACGAGGTAAGACGTTTCAATCCCCCACCATTGGAGGTTGCATGCTAATAATTGCAATTTTTAAAAAATGGGATAGAAAAATTCTAGAAGGCCAGAATACTTTCTAGTTGAAAAACATCTGAGATGGTGGTAATGGCAAGCCATCTCTGTATTCCTGCCAAGAAAACCTGATCGAAAACCATGATCGAAACATTTAAATATGTTAAAGGGTTAAATAAGGTTCAGGAGAGAAGTGTTTTTAATCGGAAAGTGGACACAAGAACAAGGGGGCACAATCTGAGGTTAGTTGGGGGAAAGATTAGATGTAACGTGAAAATATTATTTTACTGAAAGAGTAGTAGATGCTTGGAACAAACTTCCAGCAGACGTGGTTGGTAAATCCACAGTAACTGAATTTAAACATGCCTGGGATAAACATATATCCATGCTAGGATAAAATACAAGAAATAGTATAAGGGCAGACTAGATGGACCAAGAGGTCTTTTTCTGCCGTCAGTCTTCTATGATGGACACAAGAATTTGACCTGAGAAAGTATTTTACTCTTTTTTTTAAAAAAATTATCCTGTTATCACATTGAAAATCCTGCCTGTCGGCGACTACTTCTACTTCAACCACAACAACACAAGAGCACACAACAGATTTAAACTTAATATTAATCGCTCCAAACTTGACTGTAAAAAATATGACTTCAGTAACCAAGTTGTCGAAGCGTGGAACTCATTACCGGACTCCATAGTGTCATCCCCAAACCCCCAACACTTTACCCTTAGATTATCTACGGTTGACCTATCCAGATTCCTAAGAGGTCAGTAAGGGGCGAGTACAAGTGCACTAAAGTGCCTTCTGTCCCCTGTCCTATTGCTCTCCTATATCTCCTATACCTTTCTTCTATTCCTATATCTCTTCTTCTATTCTTTCATTGATATGTTCTATTACTATATCTTCTTTTTTATTCTTTCTTAGATATATTTTACTATGAGTATCTCCTCTATAACCTTCATCATGTATTTTACTATGTGTATATAGATATATACCCACTAAAACCCTCATTGTGTATTGGACAAAATAAATAAATAAATAAAATAAATAAATAAAAATCACAGTTGGCAGTGACCTCCGTACAGGGGTAGGAATTTTCCCTACCGGTTCTGTGGGTGTGGCTTGGTGGGTGTGGCAGGGGAAGAATACTGCAAAATCTCCATTCCCTCCCCATTCTGAGACTAGCCAGAGGCGGTGCTTGCCAATTTTCCAAACTACTCAAAATTTTTGCTACCGGTTCTCCCGAACATGTCAGAACCTGTTGAATTTCACCCCTGTTCTAGGTGCTGCAATCAAACCTTTGGGGGGGGGGGGGGACACAGTTGTGCCTTCTTATTTAAAGAGTATTACTTTGCTGATGCTGTCTCAGAAAGTCTAATAATCCAGTTTTTTACTCTGAATTGGAGTGTTTCATGCATTGAAATAGGTAGCAAGGCAGCCTGAGCCAGTGCTAGGAGAGGGCGCCAGCATTTTGGCTTCTGCCCTTTGCAGGGAAGCCTAAGAGTCGGGGTGGCACAGTGGTTAAAGTGCCGCATCTGCAGGCTACTTCAGCTAACTGCTAGCTGTAGTTCAGCAGTTCAAATCTCACCATTGGCTCAAGGTTGATTCAGCCTTCCATGCTTCTGAAATGGGTAAAATGAGAACCTAGATTGGTGGGGGCAATACAGACAAAAGAGACAAACAAACAAACAAATGGTGTCTACATTGCTGGGGGCAATATGCTTACTCTCTGTAAACCACTTAGGACTGTCAAAGCACTATGAAGCAGTATATACCGTATTTTTCGCTCTATAAGACGCACCTGCTGATAAGACGCACCTAGATTTTAGAGGAGGAAAATAGAAAAAAAATATTTTGAGCCAAAAAGTAGGCTAAAATATTTATTACAATAACACTGCCCTAGGGGAATTGGGAAAATATACAAACAAGCAACAACAAATAAATAGCTCTAAATATTTTAGAATCCAAAGAAAGGAGAAGGCTGCATTCTCCTCGAAGAGCGTTAGCTTTACGGGCTAATCTCCCAAATACGTCGTGGGAGGGGGAAGAAGAGGCATAATAGGTGGGGGGCTGGGCTGCTGGTGACCGAAGCCTGGATACTCTCTCGTTCAGGCTCTGCTTGGCTGCGGTGGCCAAGCTTGGGAAGCGGGAAAGCCAAGAGCGCCCAGCCATGAGGAGGGCGGGAAGGGAAAGTTAATAAGGTTACCCAAAACAACTGAAGTGAGAACGGCAGCAGCTGTTGTCGCTTCCCCTTGGCTGCCGCATCTCTCCGCCGACCGGCTGCGAGCGACTGGCTGGGTTTTGGGTCTTCGAGACCTCCCCGCCTCTGCCGCATTCGGAGCCCGAGAGGGGGAAAGAGAAGAATGGAGAGAGAGCCGCGCGCCGGAGGCGGACGCCGCTGCCGCCTCAACAGCAGCCACGGGAGGGGAGTCGCTGGAGCTGCCCCCGGACTTTTCACCAAGGCCAATGCCGCCAGTCCACATGCCCGCCTCTCCCCGCGGCGGCGGCAGCAGCAGTAGTGCTGCCCATTTTTTTGAGGGGAAAAGACGTCGGCTGAGGGGTGCCCGGTGCTTCCCAGCGAGGAGGAGGAGGAGCTGGGCTCCGGAGGGGCGCACGGGGAAGGGCTTGAGCCGCCGCCTTTTCCTTTCCTGCTGCGTCGGTGGCTTCCCTCGCAAAAGGGTGCACCCGGTGCCGGCTGTTTGCCCCGCGGCTCTCTCGCCTCAGCGAGGGATAAGCAGCACGCGAGGCTGCGGCGAGAAACAACAGCAGCAGGAAAGGAGAAGGCGGCGGCTCAAGCCCTTCCCCGTGCGCCCCTCCGGAGCCCAGCTCCTCCTCCTCCTCGCCGGGAAGCACTGGGCACTCCTCAGCCGACATCTTTTCCCCTCAAAAAAATGAGGCTTTCCGCCTTACGCCCTGCCTGATCCCACACTTTCCACCCGCAAAGATCAGCCTAGAGGCTTCGCCCTTCCCGCCCGCTCCCCCGGGAAAGAAAAAACAGCCTGGCTCCCTTTTCCCTGGCCCTTACCTTCACAGCTCAGGCAGCGCTGGACTCCCCGCAGGGGAGTTCTACTGTATATCGCCGCCCCCCCCCCCCTCTGCTCCAACGCCTCCCCCTCCCTCCCTGCCTGCATCTTCGCTCCATAAGATGAGGCTGATTTTTCATCCTACTTTGGGAGGAAAAAAACTGTGTCTTATGGAGCGAAAAATACGGTAAGTCTAAATGCTATTGCTATTTTTTGATTTGATTTGATTTGATTTGATTTGATTTGATTTGATTTGATTTGATTTGATTTGATTTGATTTGATTTGATTTTTATGCCGCCCTTCTCCTTAGACTCAGGGCGGCTTACAACATGTTAGCAATAGCACTTTTTTTAACAGAGCCAGGCTATTGCCCCCACAATCCGGGTCCTCATTTTACCCACCTCGGAAGGATGGAAGGCTGAGTCAACCTTGAGCCGGTGATGAGATTTGAACCGCTGACCTTCAGATCTACAAGTCAGCTTCAGTGGCCTGCAGTACAGCACTCTACCTGCTGCGCCTCCCCGACTCATTTATCTCCTCTAAGGAGCCAAGCGCATTGGACAGCTCAGCCTGGAAGGCTTTGTGCCTTTAAATCGGTGCTAGATAGTCTTAAAACGATTCAGGAAGAGAGAAAAAATGTTGATACTAAGCATGAAGTTTAAACAAGTGAAGGAGTTTATTCTAAAATAATTTCCTAGCTCACATTTAAGGTCTCATAGTGTCAGAAAAATTCCCCAGACCAAGAGAATAAAAGCCAAAAGTCTTTATTAACAACATGATATAAAAGATAGAAACATATAGCAAACATAACATAACATAAAACACGTTTTCCGGCATGATCATACAGGATCATACAGGGACCTGGAGAAGTCACGGGAAGAGTACCCATGTACCTCTATGTACCCAACTACAAGGATAATCTTATACAGTAGTTCCCCTAGATACGAGTATAATTGGTTCCAGAAGGGAGCGTGTATGTCGAGCAACTCTTATCTGGAACAAATGGCTTTAGACTTTGTTTTTCCCCTCCGAGATAACCAAAAGCAAGGATTCTTGCACCACCTAGTGGACGCTCGGCTTGTATCCTGAATTTGAGCTCGGGTCTGGAACAGAAATTTCTCTCCCCTCGTGGCTCGTATCTTGAAATACTCGCATGTGGAGCAGCTCGTATCTAGAGGTACTACTGTATAGGTTTTTTTATGTCTTGTTTACACCCCTCCTTCCTGTCCATTATTTGTCCATATATGGGGTTGTCTTGCTTCCAATTTCATCATAGTTCCTCGGAACTCTCTTGATTAATCCATCAAGTTGTTATTTCCCTTTATAAATGTTTCTTGGCCTGGAAAATAGGATTTCTTCATCCCTGATACAGGATGTATACATGTTTTTCTCTTCTTTTGCATTTCCTGGCAAGGCCCGCGGTCCAAAGTTCAGAAGTTCAATACTGTAATAAGAGTATGTTTTATATCTATCTAGGCCTTATATGCCTAGATTCCATAGATAATTCTTACACATAGTTTACATCTGAGGCAGCGATACTGCAATACTTCTCATTTCAAATTTTTTTTCTGTGATGCAGGGGGGCTGTTAGTGGGACTTCCTGATGACCCGCCTCCAAGTTCTCTTCTTCCAGAGCCAGTCCTCCAGTACTATGTACAACAATATAAAAAATCTGGATTCAGGTAATTTCATTATTTATTGATTAGATTTATAGGTTGCCCTTCGCCAAATGGATTCAGGGCGGCTTGTAAGGATTAAATACACAATAACAAAATGCAATTATAAAATATACTAGAAGACCCCAACAATAAACATTCATTCTTCGTACATTCATAGCAGCTGGGTGGAGCACAGTATAGCGCTCAACGGCCCCAAGCCTGTCGGCAGAACCATGTTCTAAGGGCCTTTCAAAAGACCATGAGGGTGGGAGGGGACCCATATGAATCTCCAGGTAAAGTTGATTGTATACAACTGGAGCCCCCACAGAGAAGGCCTTTCCCCGCAGCCCCGCCAGGTGACATTGCTTGGCTGTGGGCTCTTATCAGCTGTAATGAGATGTAATGTAATGTAAGTTTGGGTGTGTTCGTTTTGTTTTTATTGGTGTGCTAAATTATTTTTATTCGTGTGCTCAAGTATTATTGGTGTGCTCTATTATTATTATTATTATTATTATTATTATTATTATTAACACTGAAGCAATGATTTGCCAGTTTCATTGCTAGTAACAATGAACGGTGAATGAATGGTGGTGGCCACTAGAATATATATGAATATATATGTAAGATAGTCTTGCTTGTATAGACAGCGTTCTGTTGGATATTCTCTGAGAACAAGCCATGGGGATTGGTAAATCATCGTTCTCAAAAGAAGGAGTCTATGATTTACAACTGTTGAGCTGTGGAGAAGAGAGAGAAGCGATAGAGGTATAAAAAAAAGATCAGGAACTCAAACGTTCTCATAAGAACTGCAGAAAAAACAATTGCTGCCAACCTGCCTTCCATTGAGGACCTGTATACTGCACGAGTCAAAAAGAGGGTGGGGAAAATATTTACTGACCGCTCGCATCCTGGACATAAACTGTTTCAACTCCTACACTCAAAATGTCGCTACAGAGCACTGCACACCAAGACAACTAGACACAAGAACAGTTTTTTTTCCCGAGCACCATCACTCTGCTATGGAGAGAGGCGGCATACAAATCTAAATAATAATAATAATAATAATAATAATAATAATAATAATAATAATAATAATAATAATAATAAACAAATAATTTCCTCAACACTGTCAGACTTTTTACTAAATCTGCACTTCTATTCTACTAGTTTTTCTCATCATTCCTTTCACCCTTTTCCTCCCACTTAGGACTGTATGGCTGTAACTTGTTGCTTGTATCCTAAGATTTTTATTAATATTGATTGTTTCTTCATTGCTTATTCGACCCCTATGACAATCATTAAGTGTTGTACCAGATGATTCTTGACAAATGTATCTTTTTCTTTTATGTACGCTGAGAGCATCTGCACCAAGACAAATTCCTTGTGTGCCCAATCACACTTGGCCAATAAAATTCTATTCTATTCTATTCTATAACATTATTTTCAATCAGTGTCTTTTAAATTTCAGTGGCAGCTGGTTTTCATCTACACAAGGGATAAATAAACTGATTGTATGTGCAAAATGCTACCTTGTTTAAATGTACCTTCAGTTCTCCTTCTTCTTGTATTTTTGCTCCTGCCTTTTTTTTTGGTCTTCTCTGCCTATCACTTCCTTGAAGCAGGAAGCCGACCCAAGCAGGTGTTTTTAATGCAGTGCAGAATTTTGCGTTCTGTTGGGAGATGAGAGGAGAGCTAGGAAATGACAGGCAGCAGCTGCCAGAAAAGTTTCCTTTGCTCCCAGTGTCAGCCAAGAGGAGAAAAAGAAAAAAGAAAATCCCAAATGTGTCCCTCCTTTATTACTGATCATAGAAACATAGAAACATAGAAGAGTGACGGCAGAAAAAGACCTCATGGTCCATCTAGTCTGCCCTTATACTATTTCCTGTATTTTATCTTACAATGGATATATGTTCATCCCAGGCATGTTTAAATTCAGTCACTGTGGATTTACCAACCACGTCTGCTGGAAGTTTGTTCCAAGCATCTACTACTCTTTCAGTAAAATAATATTTTCTCACGTTGCTTTTGATCTTTCCCCCAACTAACTTCAGATTGTGTCCCCTTGTTCTTGTGTTCACTTTCTTATTAAAAACACTTCCCCCCTGAACCCTATTTAACCCTTTAACATATTTAAATGTTTCGATCATGTCCCCCCTTTTCCTTCTGTCCTCCAGACTATACAGACTGAGTTCATTAAGTCTTTCCTGATACGTTTTATGCTTAAGACCTTCCACCATTCTTGTAGCCCGTCTTTGGATCCGTTCAATTTTGTCAATATCTTTTTGTAGGTGAGGTCTCCAGAACTGAACACAGTATTCCAAATGTGGTCTCACCAGCGCTCTATATAAGGGGATCACAATCTCCCTCTTCCTGCTTGTTATACCTCTAGCTATGCAGCCAAGCATCCTACTTGCTTTTCCTACCGCCCGACCACACTGCTCACCCATTTTGAGACTGTCAGAAATCACTACCCCTCTCATGAGTGAGATGGCAGGAAATTGCCTTAGCTATACATCTGGGGTCCCCAAACTTGACAACTTTAAGACTTGTGGACTCCCAAAATTCTGGAGTTGAAATCCACAAGTTTTAAAGTCGCCAAGTTTGAAGACCTCTGCTATACATGCTTGCATCGGGAGGATTCTGTATTTGGCATAGATGCTTGAAGTTTGGTGGTGGCCCAGAAAAATGTATGCTAAGTCCTGCTTCTTTTTCCTCCTCTTTCAGGGGTCCACTGAACTGGTACCGAAACATGGAAAGAAACTGGTCTTGGGGTGTGTCTGCCCAGGGCAGAAAGGTGAGGGTGTATTTATTTTTATTTTATTTTTATTTTGTTCGATTTTTTTAATGCCGCCCTTTTCCTTAGACTCTATTGCTATTGCTATCCATTCATTCATTCATTCATTCATTTGATTTTTATGCCGCCCTTCTCCTTAGACTCAGGGCGGCTTACAACATGTTAGCAATAGCACTTTTTAACAGAGCCAGCATATTGCCCCCGCAATCTGGATCCTCATTTTACCCATCTCGGAAGGATGGAAGGCTGAGTCCACCTTGAGCCGGTGATGAGATTTGAACTGCTGACCTACAGATCTACAGTCAGCTTTAGTGGCCTGCAGTACTGCACTCTACCTGCTGCGCCACCTCGGCTCAGGGTTGAAAGCAGGGGTAAGTTCCACTTACCCTCACCACTGGTTTGCATTGCGACATTTTGCACACGCCGACCTCTTGTTCGAATTTACTTCCGCATATACTCAGAAGGTGGTTTCAGCCCAAAACACAGCTGAGAAGCTGCTCAGCTGTGCTTCGGGCAAAGGAATAAAAGCCGGTATTAACCAGTGGCGGGCAGGAGGACTTCTTTCAAAGCAGAAAACAAGGAGAATCCATCCATACACTGGAGAAATTGCCAAAAATTCCAAAAAAGGATGGCAGTATGCACAGACTGGCACAGACCAAACTGGATCCATGATACCATCTTCACATCACTAGCGGGTCACTAACGGGTTGGGTGATATGATCCAAACCCACCCTGGTTGAAGGGAGTATTAAGCAGACTTGGGCTTTCAGGAAGGGAATTCCCATAATGGTTCTTTTTGGGGGTTTTGCATTGCACAGAGCTCAGAAACTTCCCATAAAAACCTTGTACCTCTGAAATAGATCCCATCATGGCCAACATTGACTGATGTTGAGTAGAGTCAGATATGGTTAATACATGGAAGAGGGACCTCCAGGAAATCCCAAGGCAATACTATAGACTGGGAAGTAGAAAGAAAAATCAGAAGGTGGTAATGGCACATCAGTTGCATATTATTGCTAAGAAAGTTAAAAATCTGCCTCAATTCAAGAGATACATTGACCTTCCCTGAAGGATCATAAGTTAAAGGCTCCTGCCAGAAATGAGGAAGGCTGAAATGAAATATTGATCTGGCATCCCACACTGTTTTATTTTTGTTGTTGTTTTCACACACAAATAGTGCCCCAAATGTGTAGACATCAGTACATATTTCTTTGATTTATTTTGGGAAAATATTTGTTCATTCCAATCAAGGTTTTTTTTTTCTTTCAATGCATGCTGTAGGCAATGCATTCTTTTCCACTGTGGTATAGAGTAGCTCTTAGACTTAATTTAATTTCATGTATCAATATTTAATAACTTTTGATTTAGTCTCCTTGCCTGCCTGTAGAAAGATTCTAAGAATCTTGAAATAATTTTGATGGGTTCTTTACATGTTTCTTTCCCAAACTTTTCGAAGTCAAACTTGAATCAAGTCGCCCAACAATCTTCTTGTGAACTGAAAAATTTATTTATTTGTTTGTTTGTTTGTTTGTTTGTTTGTTTGTTTGTTTGTTTGTTTGTTTGTTTGTTTATTAGATTTGTATGCCGCTCCTCTCCATAGACTCTGGGCGGCTGACAACAATAATAAGACAATATAAACAAATCTAATATTTAAGTTTAAGTTAAATTAAGAAACCCTAATTTGAGAAACCAATCATACATACAGACACACCAAGCATAAATTTTATAAGCCTAGGGGGAAGGGAATATCTCAGTTCCCCCATGTCTGACGACAGAGGTGAGTTTTAAGGAGCTTACGAAAGGCAAGGAGGGTGGGGGCAACTCTGATCTCTGGGGGGAGTTGGTTCCAGAGGGTTGGGGCCACCACAGAGAAGGCTCTTCCCCTGGGTCCCGCCAGACGGCATTGTTTAGTCGACGGGACCCAGAGAAGGCCAACTCTGTGGGACCTAACTGGTCGCTGGGATTCGTGCGGCAGAAGGCGGTCCTGGAGATATTCTGGTCCGATGCCATGAAGGGCTTTATAGGTCATAGCCAACACTTTGAATTGTGACCGGAAACCGATCGGCAACCAATGCAGACTGCGGAGTGTTGGTGTGACATGGGCATATTTAGGAAAGCCCATGATAGCTCTCGCTGCTGCAATAGTAATCCAATAGCAATAGCATTTAGATTTACATACCACTTCACATAACTTTACAGCCCTCTCTAAGCAGTTTACAGAGTCAGCATATTGCCCCTAACAATCTGGATCTTCATTTTACCCACCTCAGAAGGGTGGACGACTGAGACAGCGTTGAGCCGGGTGAAATTAAAACTGCCAAATTGCCGGTAGTTGGCAGAAGCCACCTGCAGTACTGCATTCTAACCACTGCACCACCGTGGCTCAAATCGCAGTTGTCCTGTTCTTCATCCAACCCTGAATTGCATTGTCTATACTATTATTGTTTTTCTGATGTTAAGCAATTAAAAGCATGTATCTGTTTCCCATAAAACATTTCAAAGCTGTTATAGACTGTTTTAGCAATTTCACTCTAAACTGTACATCAATCAAGATTAAAAGCTCATGTCTTTTCCTGGAAAGTCCCACATTCAATTTAATCAGATGCTATTATTTGGACACTATCTTTACTCTGGATCATATTTTCCCTTTGAATCCAGCTTTGGTTGAAAAAGCCAATGCAAAAATATAAAATGGAAAGGAAAAAAAATAAAACAAAATAAATTGAATGAAAGCTGCCTTTACCAATTGCACAGCTTAATCACCAGGAATGTGTGGATTCTGTAAAATTACTATTAAGTTGTAAAAACAGTGTAGGTTCTCTACCTAGCAAAGCCTTAATCATCTCATCAGCATCCCTCTTTGTCAAGTACAAGATTAAGCTATTGTTTGGAATGACAAGAAGCTGTCATGAGGATGAGCTGAGCTTGCTTTGCGCCCGTGCCTTCTGGCAAAAACATTCTTCATTCATACAAGAGTTACAGTATTGGATTCCTACAGGGATAGGAAATCATTTTGAATTAGTGGGTGTAGTCAAAATGCTGACAGCATGATGGGGAAGTGATTGCCACGGCTTGCCTAGTCACAAAATGGTGCTACATTGAGGCGGGATGAGTCAAAATATGTTCATTCCCGTGAAGCGAAATTAGGAAAGGGGCTATCTGACTCTACACTCCAAGACCAGGGAAGTCTTAATACCACTCTAATACGCCCTGGTCCGACCACACCTGGAGTACTGTATTCAGTTCTGGTCGCCACACTTCAAAAGAGACATTGAAACTGTGGAGAAGGTGCAAAAAAGAGCAACCAAGATGATTAAGGGACTGGAAACCAAGACTTACGAAGACAGACTGAGGGAACTGCGCATGGATAGCCTAGAGAAAAGGAGGGCCAGAGCAGACATGATAGCAGTCTTCAAGTATACGAGGGGATGTCACAGAGAGGAGGGGATCACTTTATTCTCCAGGACACCAGAGGGCCGGACGAGGAACAACGGCTGGAAGCTGACCAAGGAGACATTCAACATGGAGATAAGGAGGAACTTCCTGACGGTCAGAGCGATCAACCAATGGAACAACCTACCAGTGGACGTTGTGAACTCCAACACTCTGGACATTTTTAAGAGAAGATTGAACTGCCACTTGACTGGTGTGCTATAGGGTTCCTGCTTGAGCAGGGGGTTGAACTTGATGGCCTTCATGGTCCCTTTCAACTCTAGCAATCAATCAATCAATAATTAATTAATAAATAAATAAATAAAATTAAAATCATTAAAAATTAAAATAAATAAATAATGATCTCTAGCACCTCATCTTGCTTTTTACCTTTTATTGGAAATAGTAGGCATATTTTCAGACAGAGCCCTAGGTAGGGTGACACATAATTTTGCTGATCTTTGGATTACTGACTCATTAAAGCAGCGTTTACTTTTTTAGACATAACTCAGCCAGAAAAAAAATGGGGGTGTTTGAAGGAAATAGCTGAGAGGTGCAGTGCTCGCGTGAGATCCAGACTGCTTCTGGATCTCCAAAGGCTGGGTGTCAAACTCAAGGCTTGCAGGCCGCAGCCGGCCCGTGGGGTGGTTAGATGTGGCCCACAGGGCTGACCTGGAAGCAGCGAGGGCCCACGATGCCTCTGCCACCAAACATGGAGCTTAGGAGCCGACCTTAGCTGGCAGGACACATGGGCCGCCACAAGCGCCTCCAATACAGGTGACATCAAGCTGGCCATGCCTATCCTAGCCCTTGAGCTCAAACACAACCCCGATGTGGCTCCCAATGAAATCAAGATTGTGAACATCAAGTTTGTGAACATCAAACAACCCTTAGCTGTTCCGGTTTATGTATGCTTTGTTTGAGTTGTATGATAGTTTTTATAAGGGTTTTTAAAATTATTTTAAATATTGGATTTGTATACTATGTATTGCTTGTTGTAAGCCACTCCAAATCCCCGGAGAGTGGCGGCATACAAATCTAATAAATATTTATTTATTTATTTATTTATTAGATTTGTATGCCGCCCCTTTCCGTGGATTCGGGGTGGCTCACAACACAATAAAACAATTCATGACAAATCTAATAATATACAATTTAAAATTTAAAATAGTTTAAAAAACCCATTTTTAAGCAGACATACCTACAAACATACCATACATAAATTATATAGGCCCGGGGGAGATATCTCAATTCCCCCATGCCTGACGGCAGAGGTGGGTTTGGAGGAGTTTACGAAAGGCAAGGAGGGTAGGGGCAGTTCTAATCTCTGGGGGGAGCTGGTTCCAGAGAGTCGGGGCCGCCACAGTTAAGGCTCTTCCCCTGGGGCCCGCCAACCGACATTTTTTAGTTGACGGGACCCGGAGAAGGCCAACTCTGTGGGACCTAATCGGTCGCTGGGATTCGTGCAGCAGAAGGCGGTCTCGGAGATATTCTGGTCCGATGCCATGAAGGGCTTTATAGGTCATAACCAACACTTTGAATTGTGACCGGAAATTGATCGGCAACCAATGCAGACTGCGGAGTGTTGGTGTAACATTATTGTTGTTGTTGTTGTTATTATTATTATTTATTATTATTATTATTTATTATTACTATTATTATTATTATTATTATTATTATTATTATTATTATTAATTGATATCCATGCTCTATAGCAGGGGTTTCCAACTTGGCAACTTTAAAACCTGAGGACTTCAACTCCCAGAATTCCTCAGCCAGGTTTGGGAGTTGAAGTCCACAAGTCTTAAATTTGCCAAGGATGGAGGCCCCTGCTCTATAGCCTTCTACTGTTGCCTTGTTTTTCCAGATTTTCCACCCTCAAGCTTTTAACAAACATCTCTGGCCCTGCTGATCAGATGCAGTATATTAATCTTATATCTGACAAAAATGGGATGCAAGTCCAATGAAGTTTATCCTTCAGTACCATTTTAGTGTTTTAAAGGGCCCCATGATTCCTAGAGTACCGTTGAGGGAAGAGGGCAAAGCAAGAGCCAATATTAAGAAAAGGGTCAGATAAAAGAAAGCTAAGTCTAGGGCAAAAATGGAAAGCAAGAAAGTGTCTCAGAATGGATCATTCTCAAGAATATAAGGGAAGAACAAGAGAAGTGCACGCAGGCTTGCAATATTCTATTACTACAGCTGTAGAATACAAGAAGGGTTAACCTACACTTTAGTTTCTTGGTCTGGTCTACCTTGAAGGGCTGACACCTAAACTGTAATCATAGCTATTTGGAGGAAATTTGTATTGGAACCATAAATCTTCATTTCTAGATCTTTATGAACAACTTTACAATTGTTTACAACTGTACAATTTCTTTACCATTTCTTCAAATTTGAATTTGCTTGTTGCTTCAGCTTCTGCTGTGTGCATCTCTGAGCAAGTTCCTAATTTTCATCAATAGATTAATCTATAGCTGTTAACATGTGGCTGAAGTGTTCATGTATGTTGATATGTGTCACAATTTGCTTCCAATCTCCACTAATCTCTAAATCCACAGATCACAGTTCCTGCCCTGATGGTCACTGCTGGAAAAGACATCGTTCTCAGTCCAGAAATGAGCAAGCACATGGAGAACTGGG